>NW_009185850.1:0-17217 GCF_000690835.1 Fulmarus glacialis
ATCTTCATTTACTAGATTTTGCAGCACAGCGTTCGGCTTTTATTTCTGATTCAGGATGAGGAAGCAGTTCCCAGTTTTGAATTTATTGCATAGGAATTTGAAGTTTTGCTCAGCTCCTAGCAGGACTTCACAACATCATGTCAAGCCCCTGGGTTACCCAAAGAAGTTACTAGGGCTTCTTTAAACATGATATTAAGATACTGAAATACTGTCCAACAGCAGCGAAGAAAGTGAAGCTTTTACAAGGTCTACCAAGGGCATCTATCCAAGCTTTACCTGAATGAAGATGTCTGAAAGAGTTGGCTATGCCAATCTTTGGAACAGCATAAGAACAGTAGCAATATGGCATCAGATCAAAGGTTCATCTAGCTCAGTACCCTCCTCTGACAGTGGGTGAGACAGACTGCCCAGACAAAATGTGTAAGAAATCTGATAAGTGATCCTATCCCTTTATAAGACCTCTGAGCTTCCTCTGGCAGTCAGTGGTTCAGTGACTTCTTCAGCTGGAAACTACAGCCAAGCCATTTTGTTTAAAAACCACTTATACCTAGCCAATCTCTCATGAATTTGCTTGAGACCATTTATACTTTTGGCTTCTATAGCATCCTATGGTACCAAGATCTGCAGTTTAATCACACTTTGTACAAAAAATTAATTCCTCTCATTTGTTCTGAACCAGCAGTTTGACAATGTCACTGGGAACCCCTGTGTCTTGTGTTACAAAAAGCAATAAAGTAATGAATAATGATTCTCTGTATGCCTTCTCCATCTCCTTCATAGAATAGAATCACAGAATCATAGAATCTTTTAGGCTGGAAAGACCTTTAAGATCATCAAGTCCAACCATTAACCTAGCACTGCCCAGTCCACCACTAAACCATGTCCCCAAGCACCACATCTTTTAAATACCTCCAGGGATGGTGACTCCATCACTTCCCTGGGCAGCCTGTGCCAATGATTGACAACCCTTTTGGCAAATAAATTTTTCCTAATATCCAATGTAAACCTCCCCTGGCGCAACTTAAGGCCATTTCCTCTTGTCCTATTGCTTGTTACTTGGGAGAAGACCAACACCCACCTCACTACAAACCTCCTTTCAGGTAGTTGTAGAGAGCCATAAGTTCCCCCCTGAGCCTCCTTTTCTCCAGGCTAAACAACCCCAGTTCCCTCAGCTGCTCCTCATAAGACTTGAGCTCTAGACCCTTCACCAGCTTCATTGCCCATGATTTTATACATCTCACACCTACTCCACCTCAAGCTGAGAGCTAAGTTCTGCCCTGTTTAACTTCTCCCTCTCCATAAGCCATGCTCTGCCTCTGAGCATCTCTGTGCCTTTTTGCAAATTTTTGGCACTATCCATGTGCAGACTGGTGGCAAGTACTGTCCACAGTGTTCCAGCCAGGTATGGGGGCTCCACAGAATATAGGGCAGCACAATTACGTTCTCTCTTTTACTCTTATTTTTCTATTCATTCCTACAATTCTAATTGCCTGTTTGACTGCAGCTAGCACTGAGCTGTATTTTCAAAGAGCCACCTTCACAATCACATCAATGTTGTATTTTGCCCTCTTTTATGCTTTGTGCCAGTGGTGTCAAGCAACCAGCCAGAGCCTGGATTAGGTTCAGGGCACTAAATCCTTGATTGGAAAGATGGCCATAAGCTGCAGGCTGCCTAGTGTTCCTGGATGAGTCCAGTATCATTATCACCTTAATATATTCAAGAGGCAATAGAACCAAAAGCTATGAATAAGCAGCAGGTCATACTCAGGGACCAATTTTGCAAACATTTTTAAGTGTAGAATTTCCCTGACTTAGGCTTTAATAGCTTGGTTGTAAGTTCTCACAGTATCAGAGATATCATTTGTAGTCGTATGGTGATGATTTCCTCACTAAAGCAATCCATCGCATGAGGCAGAGTGCAAGAACTGCCGTTTTTTAAATGGACTCAGTGTGTTGATGTATACTTTGTTTGTCAATATTTTGTTAACTGACCAATAAGAACATGTAGAATCTCAGGTCTGATAGTGGTTTCCCAAATATTTTCAATAATAAATATTGCTTTGTTACATTCTCCTGCACTTCAGTAATCTGCAGGATGCCTGCACCTAGCACACTACAGTCTAGTTTCCTTCCAGTTAAAATGCACTAGACAAATATTGCATGCCAGAGGCTCAGTCAATTCACTGGGTCAAATTCACCCCAGGTGTAAATCTACTGCAATGGACTTAGGTCAGAATGAAACAGGCTACCTCTTCTAGGAAAAGAAGGTGATTTTGTTAATATATTTGTTAATATTGTTATTTGCAGATTTTTTCGCTTCTGCTTTTGTGTTGGGGATAGCTATTTTCCTTTTTACTAATTTACATTTTTCCTTTTTTATAATATTTTTGTTAATTTCATGGTAAGGGAAATTTAAACAGAAATCTAAATCAGAATTCTGAGGCATTTATCCATGGATGTCAGGAGATTTACAACAGCGTGCAGGTTTTCCCTTTTCTTTCTCATCGGGTTGTGTCCTTTCTCTTCCCTTCTTTCTGTATCTGTATCAAACTGCAGACACTAATCTGCATTTTGTCTCCCTCCTATAGCTTTCCGTATGCGCTATAACCATTTCTGTGCAGCAAGTCTGCCCTCCACCTGCTTGTGCCAACAACTCCATAGTCAGACCCAGAATGGCTGACTCTGGAGTAACTCTACAAAGTTACAAGGGGCTGCTCAAGAGTACCTTCTATGCTCCCTCAATCATTTATTAAAATGACCTTGCACAATGGATTAACTGATTTTCCATCTCGCTTGAAGTCACAGAGCGAACTGAGAAATGACATGCACAGAAGCAGGCTTCATAAAATGCGAAGCCCCTTTTTCTGCCTCCCTTCTGTTACTACTCACATGGCAACTCTGCCCTCGAATCCCCCAGCTCTGCCACTTACAGCACAGTTTACATACCTGTAAAATACAACCTATAATTCTCATCTATGTCAGTTATCAGATAAGATTTTCTGAGTTGACTCCACAACATTACCATTAATACATACTTCATGATTAATAGCAGCCACCCAAGATTCAGACTCTTATTATGAAAAGCACAGCAAACATTATGAGAACCAATCCTTGCCCTCAGAGCCTGGCAATCTAGGTAGGCAAATACTGGAAGACAGTAAATAGAAACTCAAAGGGAGAAACGATTGTCCAAGAATTTATAGCAGGTCAGCGTTACAATCCTGTCTTTACCACTACAGTAATCACTGCCTTATCTCTGACTGTGACTCAGGGCCTGTTTTGTTTTCATGAAAAGCCACTTCATATTTTGCTACTGTTTCTGAAAGCAGCAGAATCAAGCTGGAAAGAGGCAATACTGAATGTCTATATGTGAGTTAATGGGGCTACTCACTTAATAGAAAGTGTTTGGCTCTTACAAAATCAGACCTTCAGTTATTGAGCTTTATTGCATACTTCCCATAACACAGAGGGTGGTTCTGATGTCTCTGCAGAAACTTTGTGGTGTCTCTTAGGTGACATTTTCTCAGAACACAAACATAAAAGAGAGGTGAGATTTCCTACTGCAGATTTGTTTGGTGTGAAGTCTTCACATGTCGGTATTTTTTCCCCCCATTAATGAGATTCCACTGTCAGGCTTAGACAGTTCTTTAGATTCATCAGATGAAGAAAGGGGACATTTTCGCTGACAGCCTAGATTCTAGCCCGTCTCTTCAAAACTGAAGGCATTAATATTAGATATAAACAGATAGCTCTACCACTCTATCTGTCACAGGAGCCAACTCTAGTGACATCTTTAGGAGACCCATTACTTCTAGCTTCTTCTGAAGCTTTCTGTGTCATCCTGTAACATGGAGGCAGATTGCTTGGTAGCATCACACTTTGAAGAAGAGCCTCTAAAGGCAACCTTTGGGACATCAGTTTAGACTTGTACTCCCCATAAATCAGAAAAGGTAGTAGCCTTTCTATTCAGGGCAGTGTTGGAAGAGCATATTCCTCTCCAAAAAAATAAATCATTCAGAAAGAGGCAGATACAAAAGAATCTATTATTACCAGTAGATAAAACTAAATAATGCTTCAGAGTTCTCCAGTAACGGCATCATCATCTGTCAGCTCCTTGGCTGGATCCATCAGCCTGTTCAGATACTAGCTCATACAAATCCTGCCTTCTTCCCCTTTCTCCTCCCCTCACCCTAATACATGCACAAGGCTCTACAGTCAATTCTTTTGCTCCCACAGTACAAAGTAGCTTTGTCCATAGTGGAAGTGGTCCATGACCACTCCACACCATGGCCAGGCACTGTCTGGAAAAGGGCCAGTTGACACCAGCCTTAACAGTGTGAATGTTAAGGATGGTCAAGCGCTGGTGTGGGAGCCTGTGCCCAAGGCCCGTTTAATTTATTAGTATAGATGCAGTCATGGAGTCCCAGGCAAGAGACTGGGAGCATGGTTCTCCCTCACTATTAATACCAGAGACAGATAATTATCTCACTGTCTGCAGGCTGGAAAACAACAAATCAGATTCTGAAATGTGTTCAGCACTTACAGCTGGGGTCAGATTTTTCAAAAGAGCTCTTCATCTATTCAGGTACTAAAATAAGTGACCAGCTTCTCATAAAAGCATGCCAGATATTGAGCTCTTTTGAAGATTATTTCCAATTAGAGATCATGAGGAACATACGAAAACCTGCCCCGGAATCTTCAGAAAAGGAGCTACTTTTCAGACATAGCTATAACTGTAAAAAAGTACCAAAACCTAGCCATTTCTCCAGGATCACAACGGTCTAAATCAAGAAGTGGATTCAGCATGTCAAGGATAGAAAGATTTTGCAGGAAATAAATTAAATTCAATCAATTCATTATTTTTTAATAAAACCTAAAAAGAAGAAAAAATAGTTTTTATATTAGATGAGCTAGACAGAAAGAACTGCCTGCATAAATATATAAAAAGCAGATATAGTGTAACTTTAGGAATCCAAGAACCAAGTTTAACACAGTCACCTTCAGCTAGCAAAAGTTTCTAATTTTGATCCGCAAAGAATCCGTATTTAATTGGAAGCACTCTTCTGCCTGTTCTGCCATAAGAAGCTCAACACAGATTTTCAAGCCATTACAGAGGGAATAAATGGTGATGCTTAGGTACTGCCTTTGAATCTAGGTCCTTCAATTTGGTTTTATTTCCCTCTTTAAAATTAATGATATATTCCACATGTCTGTGGAATAATGGGAACAGAAGTTAAGCAAAGAATATAGCTGTTTCTAACTATTCACTTGCTCTAGAGATTCAAACCATCCATCTTCCCATAATTGCTATCATGGTAAACAGTTCTTTAAAAATACTGTGTTGGCTTTCACTACTATCACCTTGCATGACTGTATTTCAGGTACTTAGGATGCTGAGCGTATTACAAGTATAGAACAGCACTGCTCCGGGTCCAGAAAGAGAAGGCTGTCACTGATAGTCAGGCAAGCAGGATAAGGCCTGGGATATTTCATAGCTGGCTATGTAAAAAAATTACTCCTTGCCATTATACCTGTTTGCAAAAAGTTCTGTCTGGCTCCAGTAAGGAGGTCAGTACTAAAAAATTTTGAAAATGCAGCCTTATATAATCACATCCACTTCACTAATCAGTCACAAGACCTGTTAGCGCTCTCTCCCATTAGTGCAATAGAGAATGAAACCTGCCCTTAATTCAACAGCAACAACATTTGCAAAACAGTTTCTTAAGGCTAACAAGACAGGAAAAATGTTCAAAACAATGGTAAAATCATACATTCCTGAAAAATATTTAGAAAACAAGGAAAATGCTATCTTGTTATGATAATAAGAAAAATTAACTCCTCTCTGACAAATCATATGCTAGTGTTCAACTTGGCCCTAACCAAGGCTGTGAAAGCACATAATATAATTACTCTAACACAATGATTAGCCAGTAATTAGCATTGGCCTATCTTACATTAGAACCCTAGCTTTTTGTAATACGTTTTTATCTTTACCTACATTCATTTAGAACAAAAGCTGAGATATGCACATCATGGCAAATAATTAGGGCATGGATTTCAGCTTAGTACTTTGCAACAGTGCACTACAGTCCAATAACTGGAATACAATTTAACATATAACATAAGGGCTAATTCACATTATCTATATGCTAATTATTCATTTGTTTCTTTACCATTTAATTAAAAAGCTAATTGTTATGTACCACCATCAGTAGGCAAACTAAGGTTCCCTTATTCCACAGAACAATGCTTTTGGTCATATCTGCCAGATACCTCTCAATATATCTGGAAAAGGGTTTGTTCCTGCAGATGAGGTGGGGGAGGCAGGACAGATTCAAATTTGAGTCAGTCTGCTGGAATCAGCTACAGATCCAACAGCACAGGGAAGCTTATTGCACTAGGGCAATTCTATCTCTGACATGAAGCACTGCCATGGTCAACAGTGTTGAAGAAAATATTTGTGATGCTAAGGGGCGAGAAGAGGAAAATCTCAGTTGCTTCCAGATTTTGAAGGGATACAATGCCATAGAGAATAGTAGAGAACCTGTCCCTTTCCTCAGCAGCAATTCCATTATCACTAAGAGAAAAAACTCACATTCTCACATAGACCAACACATGGAAGCATCAGTACCTATTGACGGTGGTACTAGACTTTGTGACCATACACGCAGGGCCAGACATTTGCTGAAAACTTACAAAGATTTTTGTTGGTTGAAGTGGGAGAGCGTGGCACTCCCCAAATCTCCCCACAACACAAACGTGCAGTTTTGTGTGAGGGTGGCACATGGTAACTGAGATAATCCCACATTACTTAGAAAGCTTTACACTGCTGCAGTGCTTTCCAACTGATTTTCAAAGCATTGCATGAACATTTTTGCTAAGCAAACATTGTGTCCTTATTCGTCTGTTCTTTCCTTCTCTTCTTCAGTATATGGGTCACAGATGGTGGTTCTGTTTGTGGTTCTGTTACCCATCTAATTTACTGTAAGCAATGAAACTTATGATTAAACCTTGACAGATCCTATTAATACACAAGGTGGCAAGAATTCGTGACCCAGAAGAGGATCTATCATTTGCTGGCAAACTCTTTAAATCGACTCATCCTCCTAATGTAGCTCCTCTCTAAGAATAGAGCAGTACTGAAAACAAGATCTGTCAATTTGCTTTTCCTGTGTTGCTGGTGTAAGTTTGAAATCCAGAAGCGTGGCTCCCAAAGCACTGCTTCATTGCAGCCACCAGAATGGATACCTACCTCTGACTGGAGGTAAGCATCTGCAGAAAAACCTCGTGTGAGAGATGCTAATAGTGCCAATAACAAGATCAGCTATTGAAGAACATTTTTGGCCCACATGCTAAGAGCCATCAAATTATATATAACTGCTGTAATGTGATTGGAATTTATTTCTGAGGAAGTGTTTTAATATTTGATATTAGGAGTTTCTATTATGGTGCTAAAGAAAACATTCTCACTGTGGTAAAAAATGACACTTCAGATGAGTCTTTAATTTCCATTCTGTCTGTTTTGTGTTTATCTCCACAAACAGCAGGCACATTGTTCATTCATCCCATGTTACATTTTTTCTGAAACGCTTTTTCTTGAACAATAAAATGTCTGATAAGGGGGGAAAAAAATTACAGTATGTTTCCAATATAGCATATTGTTGCCCTTGAAGAACAAGAATAAACCTCCCTCCCATAACTTTACCATCGAGCTACTCAAGTCATTACAGAAAAAAACATGCTGTCCTTATGCAGAAATAATGTTAATTGTATTACTTCACCTAAGAATGTTGCTGGTTTTATTACTTTGCAAATATCACTAGACAAAATCAAGTTGTTATCTTTTGTGTATGGCTGGCTCAACTTTTTTTTGGAAATTACTAGTGGAAAATGTGCAAGATTTCAACCACTTAATTAAGACAAAAAATAATAACATTCCAGATAATTATACTGCCTCCAAATCAATTTGAGATGCTCCTGTCCAAATGCTTTCCAGGATTCTACTCATTGTTGCAGAAGCCCAAGCTCCTATAATGACTGCCAATTAAACAAATGGTGAACAACAGCCTGTCCATCCTCTCTGTACACAGTGTGTCCTGATCGCACAGGAACTGAGGCTAAGGCTGAAGTATCACCGAGCACCTGTGGTCTGCATTAATGCTTCACTGACTTCAACAGGTAAGCTTTATCTCAGAATTTGGCTCCTGGACTCCATATTGTTTAATGCCTCTTATTTAATTATTAATCACCTTATTTCAGTGCTCTAATCCTTCAGCTGCCTACTTCTACTCCACCATTTTTGCGTTCTTTACTTTTCTCTAACAGAGAGAAACTGGTATGAAAAAGACATACATTATACATATATACACCCTCTCCTCCCCCCCCGGCTGGGCAAGTACTAAATAATCCAATAATATAGTGATCACATGACTATTGATTTTGGAGACACTTTCCCTGGGTAAATTGAGATACCCAAGATGTGGCTTAGCTGCTAGAAGGCAGATACTCCGTCCTTCCAAAATGCCAGGTGCCTTTGCAAGTGTCTGTCAGAGTACAAAAGGGAACTGCAGTACCCCAGATTCCTTAGCCCGTTTTGAAAGTCTTCGTTTATGCTTTACCGGTCACTGTCAAGAAGATCAGCCTGAAAAGTTCTCACTCTCAGATTTCAGCAGTGGGAAGTGTTCTGCACTGTTCTGCTCTCTCTGCAAGGAGGTGGTGAGAAATAGCAGTAGCTCCCAAAAAACACATTTGCAAATTATGATCTGGCTCTAGTACAGCTCAGCCACAGCAACATTTCTTGTTGCAGTCCACTTAGCATGACACTGCAAGCTGTAGGAAAACAGGCCTTGGAAGTTCATAATTATCAGGATGCAGCTAAAAAATATTTGGAACAGATCCTGAAATAATTACAAGAGTATGTGAACAGTATTACAATTAACAAGAACAGGTTAGTGAAGGGTTTCTTTCCTGCTCACCTCTAGAAGAGGAGATATGAGCCTTTTCTGGAAAATATCATCAGCCTTCAAAATCTGCCAAATGATACTATGGAAAATTAAAACTGAGATTCTCATTCAGACATTATTAAAGCAAATATATACATCCCCCTCTCTATGTGGGAGTCACTATCTCATTCCCAATGGTGACACTCCTCTGATACATTGTTTTTCATCTATCTTGACATTGCTCATTGCTTTAAAGATGACTGGCATCTAAAATACAGCCCAGTTAATCTCACTACATTTTACCCTATCCATTCATTGTGCAGCATTGTTTAATGAAATCTGAACTTTTTTTAGCAGGATGGCAAAACCATGACTGATGAAGTCTTATTGGAGTCTTAGCACTGCAATACGTGGTGGTGAATGCTAAACAGTGAATAGGTGACGAGGAGAATGGGATTTTGTTTTTCAAGGGCCACACTCCTGCTTTATTTCCATCCGAGAATGCAGTCACTTGAAGAAACAGTAAGAGTTTTTCTTCCAGTACAGGCTAGAAGGACCCAATTTCTCACTGTGTAAAGCATGCCATACTGGCACAGTGTCAAATGGTGCACAGAGCCTGATGCCCTTCTGTAACCTCCTACAGAGGCTCACAAAAGAAAGGAAAGACAGAGGACCCCAGAGCCAGCACTGTCCTTTCTACTCAGTATTGGAGTGGAGAAAGCAAGCCAAAGGAGTACTGGAAGGAGATACAATTTCCTTTTCTATGATGTTGTTATATTTTAACATTTTGCTGGCATAGGATGAATTTTTTGGAGCTTTATCATGAGATACAGCTATGGATGGTGACAACGAGCAGTATTACCACCTGGGGACTGTGGCAGCAGGTAAAACCTCTTTCTTCCTCTTCCCTCATCATGCTCTAACCAGAAATTCACAGGTACGGTTCTTGGTCTCAGGACTGTGCCTATCATTTGATGCTCTGAGAGGCAACTAATAAATATTCGTGATCAGGAATTAATCACTGAAAACACAAACAGCATTTGACAAACTGGGAAATTACGGAGGGCATTTCCAAATGCACAGAAAACCAACCAAAATGCAATGGTATCACATGCTTGAATCCTTTATATCAATTGGAAACCTCTGCTTTTGGTCACAATCTTTTCCATGTAGCCACAGCCACTGCACTTGCGAATGTGTCCTGTGCAGTCACTGTCAGCATAGAATTCCAGTGGACATACAAATAAATGCTGTAGATGGCAAATACTCAATACAAGTTTAACCACAGGAATCAAGGTGAATTACTGTCTGTCTCTTGATACAGTCATCAATTTATGTCGTTCTTAAACCTGGGACATGGACCTATTGATCAACAGCAATTTACTTACTAATTCTAAGAGCCAAAACCTATTTGGGCTCATACTATTACGAAGTGTTCTTACTGACTTACGCTATGAAAGCTCTCTATGGGATCAGATTTCTATTGTGTTGGATGTGCAAAACAATTCAAACAGATCCCAGAGTAGTTTGCAGTCTACACCCACTTTCATTACACTCACTAGAGGCAAGATTACAAGTGGTATAAGAAAACACTATGCAGAATCCTTAAGATGTATCCACAGAGGAATGTCCCTTCACTCTTACGATAATGGATAGCCAAAATCCAGTTATGCATTAGCAACACTATATATAGTGAAAAAGGCTTTGCATTTAACTTCACAGAACACTCATCTTTGTTGTCAAAAGTCAACCTATTCCTGAACTACCTGGTATCTGGATGCTGTTCCAAATACATTAACGTAGATGACCAATAAGCAAATGAAGAAGGGCAGAGCACAGACCATATATAGCCAATAATTTAGTGGATTCCCCCTCTCTACTTAAAAACTTTATTTTGGACAGATCAGAACATTAAAAAAAAAAAGCAATGAAAACCTCCCAACCCCATCAAAGCAAATGAACTCTGGTGAATGATTCTTGAACTTTCCACATCTCAGGGAAATTTTTTCCCCCTTGATATTCAAATTTTGAATCAGTTGACACTGGATAACTAGATTATGTGTTCCTGTGATTAGATAAATCTACAGAGAGAAAAGCTCCTGGCTCATGAATACTCATGGTGGTGAATGCAACACTTATTTATTTCCTCTACCCTTTTCTATTAAAAAAAGAAGAAAAGGAAATTCAGTAAGCATTCTTGTCATCGCAGTCAAAGACTCAGAATAGTAGTAGAAAATTAAATCTAGGGGAAAATATAGCTGAAGAAAACTGGTTTAAAGATTCAAATGAGTATTAGCCAAGTTTTGCTTTGCTGTGGTTCAGATTCATAAACCCACTTTCAGTCGAGTAGGAAGGAAGCGACGATGGATGCTATCATTTGCAGTTGGGTCCAGCAGCAGTGAGGCTCTGTTTGGGTTGCACAAGGTCTCCCAGTGTCCAAAATAGAGCGTGGATGGTGCAGTACTCAGTCCACATCGGGGCAATTCACATGCAGAGCCATTGAGAGCTCACAGACTGACACAGCTGAATCCTGCCAGGTAGCCAGTGAAAGGCTCTTTTGGACAACTCTTCAGAGAGTGACAGCTGGTGTAATCCAGCGAGGTGAGGATGATTTATACCAACTAAAGACCTGGCTCATCACGTTTATCATTTTTGAAAGCATTTACAAAAGCTATCAAATAGTATGGCAGGCCACTGAAAAGGGCTTTTGTCTTCTAAATGCTCTTTCCAGAAGGAAGCAGT
This sequence comes from Fulmarus glacialis, assembly GCF_000690835.1. Lineage (NCBI taxonomy): Eukaryota > Metazoa > Chordata > Aves > Procellariiformes > Procellariidae > Fulmarus > Fulmarus glacialis. The sequence continues at coordinate 11,685 of NW_009185850.1, forward strand.
AATAGAACATAGAGCTGTGATGCATTCACTGCTCAGTAAATATTAACAATTAAAGGTATACTGTGAAGTTTTACTAATTTTTAAAAAATTTATCAGTTTACAACACAATCCATCACTTAAGGTCTAAATCCCCTGGCAAGAAATCAATGCAGCGTGAGTCATGACCTTGAATACATCAATCTCTTATAAGGAACAGAAGAAATTGTGGTAATACTTGCTTAATTCCAGTGGTGTGGTGCACTTTTAAAGCTAGGAACTCTTGTACTGAATCCGATAATTAAAGAACAGGCATCTTTTCTTTGTCTGGACTTGACTATACATAAAATAGACCCCTGTGTACACTGCAGCCTGTGACTCTGCTCTGTCGAAACCTGCATGCCAAGGTGAAGAGTACCCTTCTGATCACTACAGCCACCTGTCATAGAACACTGCTCCGTAGAGACCTAGCATGAAGGCTAAGCAATGAAGAGGGAGCCCCACTTCACCAACACACACGGCAGAACACACCAGTCCAGCTTACCAAAAATGCCTCCAAAAGGTGAAGCCTCCAAAGCCAAGAATGCCATACCAGGGAAGATATAAACAAGTAAGGCCTTGTTTTCCTAGGTGTTTCAATTTAAGGACACAAGTTTTTATACTCAAGTGTGCAAGAGATGCCACAAATTTCCACTCAGTCAGTTGAAGCATTCAAAGAAACAACTTGTTGAAATTACTCATCCTAACTCATAGCTCCTCCTCATCTTTCCTGCTATGGTCTGTGTTCCCAAACAGGTATGCAGTCCTGTGCATTATATACTGTAACAGTCCTGACAGGTACCTCCAAGAAAACGGAGAACAGCCAGCCACCTATTCCGACACCAGGTTGAGAGCGGGGGAGTAGTCAGACATTTGCGCCTTTAACTTCAACAGCAGCACAAACATACTGGCTGAACAAGAAGGGTCAGGCTTGGGTGTTTTAGTTTGCTATGCTGAACTACTTGTTGCTGGGGTATTGTATTTCTTCATTCTGTGTACAGCCTTAGGTATCGACAGCTACCTCTACACATTCTGAATACTTAAGTTACCCAATGGCTAGAGTAAATGCCAAGGAGGCCCTGCAAGGGCAGCCAAGTGCCACTATCCAGCTGGCTGAAATACTTTTATTTTAAATAAATTAACTGGCTGCCTTCCACAGAGGTAAGGGAGGGTAGCCACTCAAATGCTCTCTGCCCTCAATCTTTTTTTGTGTGTGTTCAGTTTTGGATGGCTGTTCTATGAGACTTGAGTCGCTCTGGCTTGCTGACAGCTATACAATAACACAGCTAAATGGATATGGGTATGGATGAATGATGCCAAAGAATTAGATTTGTATTTCAGAGGTGGAACTTTTAAGGCCAAATTTGTAAGCTTGTAACTGCAAATATTACTGGAAAAAGGAAGATCTTTTTCCAGTAACACTGAGAGAAGGCAAGAAAACACTGCTTGAGGAAAGAATTGCAGGCTGGGAACTAGACCTCTGAGGATCCGCAACTGATCAGTGTGGCAACCCTGAGCACGTTACTGGACCTCGGTCTCACACTTCTAAGTGTTCACACTTACTTGACACGTGTTACCTTTTTCAGGAAGTTTTGAGTTTCTTAAGTAATGGAGCTTTTATTAGTGGAAAGTAACTTCAACGACTTTATTACATTTTTTTTTTCCCCATCTCTGCCAATTTTTGGCTACCTCTAGTATAAATCATTTGAATATCATGAAGAGCTGTTAAAAAGAATCCTGCTCATTTGCTGCTGTTGTTATGATTGCGTATCGGTGATAAACATTCAAAGAATATTTTATAAATTGTGACAGTGGAAGGTAATTTTCTACACTATGGCTGAGATAAAAGGCAATGATGACTATAATGCATTTCTCCAAGTAAATAGAAATCAGTGCAGCTGTTTTCATGTTTGGCTTAACTGTTTCACAGTTTCAGTTTACTAACTCCTGTAGCAAAGGTCTGTATTTCTGTTTGGATTAAATTGATACAGGAGGCCCCACTAGAGAAAGCTACTTCTCTCATATAAATGTTATGTGCATCATAGTGGATTTTTGGGTTCCTTGATATTTTTTAAGTTTTTTATTATTTAACACAAAGATATAAGCCCTGTCCTAGTGAAGAAAACTAAGTTACCCCAGATAAAAATTGGGACACCTTCCAACAGTTTTTAAAAATTATTTGTGAATTTAAATTGAAACCCATACTATTTGCTATTGCCAAGATGAAAAGATATGCCAGGGGAGATGTCCACAGACATTCACTTTCATTTCTCTCCTCTTCTCATAGCACTAGATGGATTTCTTTTTCCCTCAAAGACAGAAATTAATATCACACACATATAATAATGGAAACAAGAACTAGGATATGAACTGGAGACATTTTGGCCTCCAAACAATAACTTCTCCAGATGAACTACATGCCTTTGACTCAGTCAATAGAACGTTTCTATCTATAGAGGATAATCACACCCTCCAGCACAAACGATAACAGATGTAATGTTTGAGCTGGGAAAAAAGACAACGGGAAAGTGGACCCATCAAATTACATTACTTTAATATACTGGTTAGTTTTAGGTTGGAAAAAAAAAGGGGGCCAGACTCTACACATGATTTGAACAGCATATTTCTAAAAACCAGAACTCTGAAAGAAGAGGTAGGATTCGTGTTTTATTATAGAGGCACTGGCATATACTACTCATTTCTTCCATTAGACTCCCATCCCTATTCCCAGGGATCCAGTATTGCAACAAATGCTACCTGAAATACTACTTCTGTAATAGACCTAAAAGCTAAATGCCAGTTGGAGCTGAACTTGAATACAACTCTTTTTTTCTTCCCTCTCTCTCCTTCTTTTAAAGCAATCTGAAGAGCTGGGGCCATATGACGTGGCAACTGGCACACTGCCTGTAGCTACAACTCTCTAGAGAGCTAGCATGTTTCCTCCTGCAGTGAACCAAGGTGATACATCGTGCCTACTGCTGCCCTAGAGCCCAGCTATAGCATTTCCCCTTGGAAAGAACACATTTTTTGATGCCCTGCCCACCTGGCCAAGGGCAGCTTTAGGGCCAGGGTCTTCTATATTACAGCACCACCTGCAGAAACTCTGTGCTTTCTGATGTTAAGGATTCCTTCTATACTTCATCCTTCTGTGGTGCAAGAGAAAAAAAGCTTCTTTAGCAAGTCTGTGCTCTTTTCAAGTGCTATAAAGAGGTTCCTTCCAGTATTCGTTCCTCTCAGTATTTCATGTCTTCAGATGCGTTGGCTGAAGATGAACAGACACATTTTCTCTCAAGAGCATCAGCAGTGTTTCCCCAACCAGCACTAACAGCCCCACCATTTAGGCTGAAAGTTAAATCTAAGTTACAGGGAAACATGAAAAGGAATTTGCCCAAACTGTCTATACTGGAAAGGATCCTAGCTTCTGACTTGACTCTGATGAATCAATCTTCTCAACATCTTAATAATAAATGAACAGTAAATTCATTTAAACAGAGGCACTTGGCCAGGTAGAAATCTGGTTTCGCCAGATTCTCCAATGTTTCTTCTGATGGATGTTGGAATCCAGCTGCTAATCCATACATGTCAAACAATTCAGCTATGTGTAGTGCAGTCCTAACAAACCACTAGTGTAAAATTTCTTGATGATGGATGAAAGAGGGGTGACAAGGTCACTGCTTCTAGATCCTTCACAAGACAGACTCCCAAACCACCATTCATAGCTGCTGTAACGCAGTAACATTTATAGGGTTGAGAATTCAGCTAATTTTCCAAATTTTAAGATCCAGATTTTTCTCCCAGTAAGGTAAAAGGAAACAGTTCAAGTCAATACACTTATGGCTCAGTTGTTAAGTACATAGTGAAGCTCTGTATGCTTGATTATATGCAGAAGCAGTTATTAAAACATTGTATAAACTTTGGCCTGTTCAGACAGACTTGGGTTCACTTCTCAGATAAAAAAGCCTTAAGTCTAATACAGGAGGCGATTGTACACTTACAATATACAGATCAGTTCTGGGATCTGCTCCCTTCATTGACTTCATTAATTCATTGAATCTCTGCCTCAGTTTCCTATGTGCAGAACAAGCAAAATGACATTTTCTTTTCCCATCCATTTTACTTCTGTATTACCATGTAACTTCTGTAAACAGGAGCTCTCTGTTAACTTCAGAGCTCTGTAACTGCTACCTTACATTGGGGATGAGGAACACCAGGTTTTGGAAATTGTAAGAAAAGGGGAAACCACAGCCCAAAGACTTTCTTCTTTGATTACTTAGATTCAAAATGGGCCAATAGTTATGATACAAGCTCAACAGAAAGACTGAATACTCGGATGCAATGCGTGCCCAAACGGAAGGGTTGCCCATTTAGAACAAAGTTGTTCTTTGCCAATTGTCTAACTATGTTGCACAGCTTTCTCACAGAAGCTGACACACAAGAAAGCCTCGAAGACCCAATCAATAGGTGGTTCATCTCCTGACAGCTTTTCCCTAAGGTCTAGATCAATGCTAAAGATAAAGCCAGTGCTTCAAGGGCTGGCAAAGCAATTGGTTTGGCATCAGCATTAGGTGTTTGCCTGAGTTCATTAATGCACTGTTCTTTACCAAGTAACTACAACGTCCCACACTTCCTGGAGGGGGTACAGAGCCATATTCTCTTTCTATTATTCAAGCTTGAAAAGTTCTTAATGAAGGGTGAAGAAGAACAGTGCATGTGAGGACAGGCATGGTGTGTTAAAGTGGGAGGTCTGAGAAACAAACACATAGTGTATTTATCCCATACACTGCTTCAACAGTCTGACAGTTAGTGTTAATAATAATTTATTTTTAAATAAAAATACCAGCAAATCAACAGTATTAAGTTATTAATTGCCCTAATTTCAGCTTAAGTCTCCTAATGTCATGAAGTATATTCACTTTTTTGTTAGGACAGCTAGAAAATAAAGACCCAGAGGAATGAAATCACTTTTTAAAGGTTTTTCAGGAATACAAGCTTTACTGTTCCTACCCTCTCTCATTTTCTTACACAGGATACCCTCCTGTCAAAGCAAAGAATAATCTGGAATTGGACAGCAGAAGTTAACAAAAATAGGAGCTCAGACACAGAGGTAACTATAGAATCACACGTTAAATTGAGAGCTAAAAGTTTCAGTTAGGGGCTGAAGATTAAGGGAGAAAAGATGTACTGTAACAGGAGCGGGAATGCAGTGATGACCCAAGCCAGTGGTTGTGGCAGACACAAGGACGTTTTAAGCTGACAGAGTGTGCCAGCATTGACGGCCTGCAGAAGGAGAAATAAAGCTACAAGAGGATATAATGGCGAAGACAGAGAGATGATCTGATGTCTAAGAGGGATAGAATTCGGCAAAGACAAGAACAGCATCACTTTACTAAGAAGGAGTGAAGGAGGCCTGCAGGCAGCAGTAGGGAAGAAAGACAGGAGATGGAGGGGATGGGCTGAAGATGACAGGAGAATGATACCAAGGGCAGCTTGATGGAAGAAAACCGTATTCCAGGGAAAG
>NW_009185850.1:17248-37346 GCF_000690835.1 Fulmarus glacialis
GAGAACCTGCTGGGGAGAAAAATATGGGACTATCCCTATTCAGATTATTACCTACTAGAAGAAAGAACAGTTATAGCTTGTTTTTAGAGAGATACATATTCAAAATACTGGCACCAAAACCTTAATAATAAAGATGATCTTTACTTCAGCTTGAAAGAGATTAAAAAAGATTCTTCAGGTTAAAAAGGCCTTTCCAAATTTCATTTTAAAAAGTAAAAAAAGTGTTACATTGTCTTACAAAAATATATAGTCTGTAATAACTCATCCAATGGAATTACAGTAGTAGTCCTGTACTTCAGAGGATGGTTTCTATCAAGTGTGATATTCAAATACAGCATTCCAAAGATTCAGGGATCTAAATTCCTTTCACCAAAGAAATTTACCTGGATAACATGCAGAAAATATTGTGGCAACATTGTCAAATTTTGCCCTCAGATATGCATGCCTGACACTCATATGGGCCTATAGCTTATTATGTTCCTTTAAAAAAACACCACCAATGAAATCCCTTTACAAATATCTATGACAAATACAACTGATACTGTCAGACATTTGTAATAAGGCCTTCATAAGTTGTTTCACTTAAAGGTTTAGCTGTCATCATCTCAGATACCTTTTCATAAACTCATGAGCTTATAGACACCTCCAAGGAAGTAAAAGGCTTTCCTTTCATTTGCTACCAGGAGCTGAGAAGGAGGAAAGGAAGACCATTTAAAAAAATCCTCATTTTTCAAATAAAATGCAAAATCAATTATTTTAATTGGAATTCTTATTTTTAGAGTCCTCATTTGTCTTCCTCCTCCCCTATTTGCTCTTCTGAGCCTATTAAATAAATCCACAGGCAGTGTTGAAATTGTATTGCCGTGGCAAGTTTATTTCAGTAGAGTCCTTCTAATGTTTGCTCTTGATAGAACAGCATGCCGTTGACACGATTGCCACCTTCTATTCTCCCTCAGTTCAAGGGGATTTCTACTCTTGGGAGTGCCCTTCTATCTGTTGTGCTGAGATCTGGTAACTGCTGCTGAAATTTAGTTATGTAGTTTTCAACTCAACTAGCAACACTTAGAAGCTGGAGGCTTGATTCTGATCTAACTTACATTGCTGTAAATGAGGAGTAACTCCATTATAGTCCATGAAATCACACAAGGTATGAAGTAAAGCTAAATGAATCAAAGATCAGACCTTACATTTTTCCCTCCTTAGAAGACAAAATGAATAGTCTCTAAACAGAAGTAAACAGGCACAGTCAAAAGGCAATTCTAGTTCAGTATCTGAATACTAAATAGAAAGAGACTCTAGCAGTATGAGCAGCTTTAGTAGAACAAATTCTAGCTTACGTCACATGAGGTTCTAGACTTACAGGATATAAATTGTGAACTGCACTTTTGATTGTGCAAAGAGAACTTAGTATTCAAAGCAGATCAGTAAATGGTACAGTAAAGATCTCATTTAGATAGCATAAGAAAAATATTTCCTTTTAATCATACAACATTGGAACAAAGTTAAGTAAACAAGAATAAATACTGGTGTCATATGTGAATGGATAATGGAATTATGGTAATTAACAGAATTGAGTATCTTGAGTTTAGTGAGAATCATATATATCTTAACAAATATGTGGATGTGTGAGAGATTAGGAAAGGTAAAGACTGGTCTCGTGGAGCTGTTTTCTGGGGTGCTGCATCTGAGGTGCTGAGACTGAGTGCAAAACCTGCTTCTATGAGAATGAATTTCCATTATCAACTTGCAGTTTGCTAGCTAATCCAAACCCATCTCTTTATAATAACCATAGTATTTATCAGTGACTATATAAAGGGTTGAATCCAGCCACTAATGAACAAAAGAAATAAATAATTTGGACTTCACTAAATGGTTACAGAGGCCATTCCGGACTATAGGACCATGCTATCATCTTCCCCAGTCCGTTACAGCATGGGAAGGTCTGAATCTCTTGTAGTAAACAGTTAGCCAAGTGAAGTAAGTGCGAAAATCTGAGTAATTTCTGTGCAATATTCTTCTGAAACTTCATTTACCAAAGCAACAGGACTAGGCTCCCTGCCCATTGCACAGTCATTTCCCAGCATAAAATGAGATTACACTTAAAGGTAGATTTCTAGACTCATACAGGAGTCTAAGAAATGAATAGACTATATGCAAAGTAGGACACTCAGGGTCTATGTCTTTGTCTAGAGTGACTGCAACAGTAGCAGTGCATTCCCAAACATCTCCTAGTCTTCATGTAAAACCACAGAAACATTGTGAAAGGACTGCTATTTTTATCCCTCACCCTCTGAACTTCTTCTCAACTGAGATCCATTAAACAGATTCCAGGTTCCAGCATATCTTCTAGGAAACTCTCTACTAACAAAGCAGAGGTAGTCACAGTGTGGTAATTATTAACAAAATGTATCAACTGAAGGAAAAGGTATCAATATGACAGTACAAAATTGGCTTTTTGTAAAAGATGGCATTCAAGAATATGGGCATGTACATTTGAATCCAAATGTATCGTAAGGAAGAGGCAGTGCTCCTTACTTTAAAAATCAGCTGTGTACCCATGAATTTAAAGATACTCAGATTATCCACCACTGTGTATGACTGCTTTCTGCTGGAAATTATTATTTTTCATGGCATATAATTGACTTGTCACTGTAATAATTTTATCTGGCTATGCAAGAAATATCTCAGATGACAAAAGACAGCTTATGATGGTCTCATTTTTCTACTTCTGTTGAAACAAGTGGTTATCATCAGCACAGAGTTCCATGTGTAGAACACACCCTGCATGAACATGCCTGTACAGGTGCAAATATATTTATAGAGTGTGATGAATTGAGGAAGGAGCATGTCAATGGTGTTCAAATACAGAAAGAAGTGCTGTTAAGAACAAAGCAACGGTATGTTCATAGTGAAAGATGAAACAAAAGCAAAACAGTAAAAAAAAAAACGTAGCAAAGAAGCTCCAGGGTAGATAGGTGAACAGCTTTCAAATGTTAAGGTTATTTCAGCATTGGAACAAATTGGCTGGAGAGTGTGTGGACTCTTCATCTTTGTAGAACCTTAAGAACAAGAAAGAAAAAACCTTCTCTTGACAGATGCATTATTCTGCCATAAGGCACAAGAATCGTCTAAAAAGACCTCTTGACATCCATAAAGCTCTGAGGCCTAAAATATGGTCAATATGTCATTTGAACTCCTTCCATGAAAATGAATGTCAGCAGTAGCGTTATTTATACCTAATTTTAAAAATTAAAAGTTACAGAAAGGAGGTAAAGCTAATTTCTTCTAATATGAATCATGACTGAATGATTCTGAATTGAAACCCCAATAGCCCTAGGAAATACAGAAAAGCAAAAAAAAGCCAATGCTATCTGGCCTCCTCAGGAGCCTACACAAAACAGCTGACTTTGTTCATAGAACTGTGTGCAAAGTACTTTCATCGGATACAGAACGTTTTTTGCTTAAATGTCAAGGAAAAAAAACTTTGCAAGGGAGAAACATGCCAAGTCCTTTTAAGTTTTCAGATTTTGACATGCTATTTGTTGAAACACTTCCCCTCATCCAAAATAATGCAGTTAGATAGCAAAACCTGAAAAAATCTGTATTAGCCAAGTGAGAATGCTCATTTTTTTCCATTTAAAAGTAACTTCCCAGAATGAAGTGTAGTCCATTTTCTGTTAAAACGTCTAGTATTTTAAAAGGTTAGGCGCAAACCAAAATGCCTCAATGTAACTGAAATGTTAAGCCTTTTTTTTTTTTAAATCAGAATGCTGTACAGTGGCACGAAAAATATACATTCTTTTTCAGAAACTAAGAAAGCTCCTAGGAAGTATAAGAGCCACCTAATACACAATTCCGTTTTAAGAGGAACAGAATTAAAATCTTTTTTCCCCCCAAGAGTCTTCAACTTCATTTTCTGATGTTGCAAATCTAGCAGTTCTCCAATTTTCAACTTTTTTCCTAAGATACATAGGAGAGGATCAGACCTCAATTTCTATCATGTAAAACAAGCCTTAAAGAATGAAATACTATTTACAGGACAGGTATCAGAAACCTGTTCACATTTGTAATTATGTACCGATAACACTGCTTTCAGTAACAATGTGACATAACCACTGTTCATAACATTAACTCTGGGCTGTTATCTCAGTGCTACAACGAATCTCCTCTGGACAAATCTTACTGATCACTCTGACAAGAAGTACAACTCATAACTCTTCTAGGGAAGTCATGACCTTCTAATACCTAAGAAGTGGTGCACCTCTGCTATTAAATTGAATCAAGAATTGTATTTTGATTGAACACGTTTTGACTGATGTCAAAAGTTGGATCAAAAGTTGTGGCAGCACCATCCCTGGCCACACACCCTGGCTTGAAGCAGAATTTAATAAGCATGAACTGCAGAAGAACAAGGTGAAGACACAAAGTTCTGAAGCTGGAGGTTCAAGCAACCTCTACTTCTTCAGGATGGGACATTAGGATCCTATTAACGCATCGGTTAAACACCATTCAGCTAGTGAGCCGTGAGAAGAATCATGGTATTTTAACATCTTTGTCAGGTGACCCCCACAGCATGCTATTGGGAGATTATTTTGTGGTGAAAATTATATAGCTCCATTGATGTCCCTGCAACTTTGGCAATTTATACCAATAGCAAATCTTATCCCCAGTTTCTTGCACATGTTCCTCAAAATGATGAGTTCTGTATTTTTCCAGCTTAAAATAAAAATTATTTGGTTGAATTGTAGAGGCAAGACATCCAGTTGTACACAGGGCTTTCAAATGAGTTTTGCTTGAGTAAGATGTGTAAGGGCCAGCCTCACTGCATTTCATTCACTTAGAATGCATTTGTTCATCATAATAGATAATTGTGAAGCCAGGATTACATCAGTTGTCGCAATTTGGATGGAGTCCACCTCTCCTTTCATGGATTGAAATGTGTGAAATTCAATTGCTCTGGTGAAGTCTTAATTTTATACCAATTTACTTACAAACATTGAAAGGAAAATAAAATTTAAAATGTGCGAAAGATTAAAGCACTCTTGTGCTAATGAGAGCCATCTGTTTATTTCTTTCCTTTTTAAAGCATTTTCAATAGGTGGAAATGAAAGACTTCAGACACATTTTCATGTCTTGAGCCTCAGCAACAAAAAAATAAAAACACAGACTCATCTTCAGTCAGCAAACTTGCACTAAGAAAATATGCCTCATTCCAGCTTGCCAGTTGCTTCAGGGCCAACTTTAATTGCACCAATGATGTGAAAGTGGCTTTGCCCCTCACCGGGATTCTTATCCATGTCAAGAATCCCCTCATTTTAACTGTGTTACCATGTCTGAATGGCCCCCTCTGATAAGAAATTGGTGACTGTATGTTGCTCAGTATTTAGAGGGTGGCCAGCATCAACAGAAGCATAGCAGCGAGTCCATCTCTTAACTCTTGGCAAGCAGGGGCTGCGGGTTGCTCTGCTACTGCAGTGTTCTGGTGCCAGTCTTCGGGATTTCATCACCAGTATACTGCAGCATCAGAAGATCTGCCCAAAGCAGTCCATAAATAGCTTTTATATATAAGCACCATAGCACATATATACACACACACATAAAAACCCACAACACAGTCCAGAGGACTATAGCCATATCAGGCCATGTTTAAATAGAACAGCAAGAATCCTCTAAATACAAAATCCGGCAGTGGAAAGAAATTGCACATTAGCAGACCACTGAAGCCCCAGCTCCAGCCTACAGAGCAAACTAAGAAATTAACTGGCAATTCATCACTTCAAACAATTTTCGAATGCTAACCATGTATTAGACACCTATATAGACAGTTTTATAGCACTGCTTGGAATTGCATCACAGTAGATACATGCTTAACATTCAGCCAAACGTGTCTCTAATCAGATACATGCTGCAAAATAATGTAAGTCTTAGTAATCAACTGATCAAGCAAAAAATTACTGATTTTTGGAGGAGGGGTTATTTTACAGTTAGATCAGTCACCTCTTCCTGGTATAATTTAATGAACAGTGAAAAACAGGAGTGATGAGCTGGTGACAGCCACCTGGAGAGCTGCAAAAGCAGTACCATCACACATTGTCACATTCTGGTCTAAGATGTAATAGTGGTCAAATGCAAGTTAACTAGTTAAATAGCCAGACAGCCAACAGGCAGAGAAAAATAAAGACAATTTGAAGTGTCATCACATATATAAAGGATCTTTTCTATCCTTACAGAATTTTTTAAAGTTTCAAAAAATCCAAGATGCCTAGATTAATGAAGATTAGGGGGCTCTCAAGAATCCTTATATTTTATAACAACTGCTACCTATACTCTGTTGTATAACTGGAGTTGCAGATCTTAGGACTATTGACATAAAGTTCCCAATGTATCATAATTAGAGCAGCATCTGTGCTAAATGCCCACATGCTGTTGCTCAGGGAGAATTAGTAGAATACTTCCTGGCCCTTAAAGGCCCGTTTCCTACACAATCCCATTTGGGCAGTATCATGATGCTCTCTAAGGACTGACAACACAATGACATTTTCTAAGAACTGCGTATTAATGTTGGAAGGAGACAGTGATTCAGGATTCTTGGACACTGCTTGCCACATGTTATTCACTTGGCTTCAGTCAATGGCTTTTGCCACGTTTGTTAGCATCTACAAAAAAAGAACAAATCCCTCCTAAGAGGCATGCTAGAGCATGCTGAAAGCAAACAGCTCACTTCAGCTTACATGGAAATATTAATCTTTTTCATAAGCTTACTCCTAGTGAAAGCTTTTTTGGGACCTGTATAGCAAAAAAAATAATTCCTGTTGTTAGGAATTATGGTTGAAATAAGCAAGACAAAAAAGCATAATAAGCAGTCATTTAAGTAGGCACAAGAAGTCAACAGCCCAGCCAAGGCTGGAATCTACCTTCTCTGAGTGCTAACCCAACAATTTAACCATAGAACTCTGCTGATTTTTTTGCAGAGCACATGTATAAAGAATCAGGGAGCTGAAGGAAGTATTTTGAAACATGTATTTTGACAAAAATTAAACTAGATAGACTGCGAAAGACTTGTAGTTTATTGACAAGAAACTGAACCCACATTTGGCCAAACTAAGATTTTACTCCATTGACACTATAGGATATAACCAACTAATGTGATGTATGGATTTTCAGTAGTGGCCTACTGTGTGAGGTGCGATTGACATGTAAACAAGCATCTGGAGCAGAAGTCAGATGAATAAAATTACTTTCTTCTTTAAAGTATATAGATGATGAAAATCCCCCAAACATTTAATATTTGCAGTAGCATTCCACCTTTTATTTTTTCTTCCTTTTATTCAACTTGGCACGAATAGCTGCCTAATAAATTAACACAACCTTGATTTGACAAGCTTTTCCCCAGTTGCATTACAATGTCAAGTACCAGGGCCACTGCCTTCAGCATAGCCTTGACCATTTGTCATTTTCTTATAATTAATTACAGCTCTCAACCAAGGCTGCTACAGAAAGTGATAAGACTATTATACAGCTTTCAACATTCATTGTCTATGGGATTTTCACTCTCTTCATTGTTCTCCAAGGGGGAATTGTCCAATGGTTTGGATATAAAATTAGTTTTATCATTAATAGGAATCCAAAGCCCAATTTCTTGCGTAACTCTGAAACTTTTGTTTCTTCATATTTTGCTAATAGCTGGCATGGTAAAGAATGCCAAGCATTCCGGCCTCAGAATATGCAGTACTTACCCATGCTGTGTTGGATCTCTACTGACTTGAGTCAAACTCCAAAATTCTCAGCTTGCGGAAAACACCAGTATTTGGAAACATGCTTCTGATCTGAATCAGAATACTTTTCCCCTTTAAGAAACATCTAGGGAAAAAAGTCTTTGTTGGAAATTTTGTAATCTAACATTCTCTTCTGAATTCCACTTTACACGTTTCAGTTGGCCATATCTATTACTTTTTTACATTGTCTCATGACACAGATGTCTGAACTTCTGCCAAGTATGGAGTTAAAGAATTTCAAACAGGACATTCCCTTACTACTTTAACAAGGCCCCTTCCTTTCCCTCCCACATATCTATCACATGCTTCGAAAAATTTTTATGCTTACTTATCCAATATTGTCTTGATATTTGGGCACAGATTTCTCTTTTTACATATCATTATCTTGGGTTTCTTAATTATGAGATATTGTTTGTATTACAATAACACTTGCCAGCTCCAGCCAAGACTGAAGTCACAGCCACCTGAATCAACCCCTCCTCTAAAGATCTTGAGATTTACACGAGGCAGATAAAAGGTAAAAAGTGAAAGAACACCACACATTGGGAAAAATATACTCAGCTGATCAGACACAGACCTAGAAAGAGAAACCAGGTCTCTTTGTTTCAATATTCAGCCCGCTAATCCAAACTGTCAGTCATGACCTTCACCAAAAGAAAACCTGCCAGCCAGGTTTCCAGCAATACAGGATTATTACCACCTTTCCTTTTCTCAAACTGCGCCATGCTTTGAATATTTTGTGCATGAACTTTCAGTGCACTACTTCAAGAAGTAAGATTTCTTTTACTTTTATTACACAATTAGGTAAATTGGACAGATGTTCTACTTTATTTTCCCACTCTTTACTGCTGGCATCTATCTGTGTCATTCCACACTAGCCTGCTCCTTTCAGCTTCCCATGTTGCTCACTTGGGTTACTAATTGTTCTATTTTTGCTTCAATGGCCACAGTTATTGATCACGCATGGTGGGAATTTTTGATCGAGTTCTGCAGCAACACAAACACCGAATCTGTCAGGGAAGGTACTTCTCTCTCTGGATTGTGTCCTGACCTAGATAAGTAAGGGCAAATGGGTTCAAGGACCACAACTATTTATACTACAGCACAACTTGCCCTTGGCTCTACTTTGCAAGGACAGATGATAAATTCCTGATGCTTTCACAACAGGGTGTGGATACATCTGCCTCATTATTAGGCACCCTGAATATTTATTTCCAGATGCATTTGTAAGACTATAAATACACTTCTAGGCACTAGTACGTGTATTATAAATAGCATTTTAAGATAACACATTTTAGACATCTCTCCCTATTTCTGGAAAGCTTCATTCTAAGAAAAGTAAAGGGTAAACATTGAATTGAAACTTAACCATTAACCTCAAGGAAAATATTATAAGCATTCAACAAAACTATGAAGATCTCAGCATTTATAATTCTCTGCCTGAACAAGTTATCTGAATTGTATTATAAGACTTCTGGCCAAGTAACATATACCATTTTCCATGAGAGCTTGTAAATGCTTTTGTTTTCTCCCCTAAAGCTTCCAATGAAAGTCTTTCCATTTTTGGATGAAAACGCAAAACAAAATGACACCAAATATTCAACTTTCAATGAGAAAAGCTAGCTTTTATCAAATAAATTATGTTCTCACCTTTTCAATGAGGAAGTTGGGATATTTAAAAACAAGAAAAAACTTCCTCTTAAGTTCTTTATTCTGATTTGGAAAGCTGATTCTTACCCATAAATATTATTTCCCAGAAAATCTTAAGGAGGTGAGAGACCTATTAAGGAAGAAGAGATAGTATAGCAACAGACACAAATAAAAGGGACCTGAAAACTTATCTGATCCATCGTGGCAAATAATTTTTCATTAAGTTCATTAAGTTGTCTCCTTGCTCAATTGCTTCCACACTTTCAAGTTTTGTTCACTACATGAAAGTAAAACAGGTAACACAAGAATGCTGCAACGCAAAACCTTCTTGATCTGCAGCCCAAGTTTGTTCTAGACACTCTTCACTCAGGGCTCCACTGCATACAAGTGAAACAGTCATTTTTCTGAAGTTCTACTTTCACCAGCTATTATATTTGATGTTTCATCTTTTGGAGAGATGCATTGCCCAGTATTGTAAAGGGAAGAAGTTCTGCTGCCATTGAATTTATTGGCAAAACTTCCTTTGAAAGAGATCAACCCTTTTACACATAACATTGCAAAATTCACGTAACAAGAGAGTCACATTCCTTCTGTGTGTCAATTAATGCTGGACTATTGGATATTTCCCTTTTTTCTTAAATCCCCATTCTACCTATTTCCACTAATCTCTCTCTCATGAGACTCTCTGTGAGACTTCAGGCAGTTTGCATATATTTAGTAAGACCTTCCTCTTCAATTAATCTATTGTTCTGTCAATATCTTAGAAAATCGACTGAAAGATCGAAGTAAAAAGTGTTTATATTTTTATCTAAGATTGTTTCTCCTGCTACTAATTTTGTATGGGTATTATTTGCCATGTCGAAATATCCCTCTACTTTTAAAAGAAACCCAATATCAAAATAGACAGACATGGTCGTTTACTCCCAGAGACACCTGGTATTATACAGCATCTCCAAGGACAAGTAATTTCAATTTTAAGGAACAGCTAAGCCTGACACCAAATCAGAGTTGCTAATGGTTACAGAAGCATTTTCACAATAAAGTGCTGTTGTTCTTCAGTTGACAAATTGTTACTAATTTAACCACTGAAGTACTACAAGTTTTTATCTTATACAGTGTGTGAAAATGACCTGCTAAAAAGAGCTACTCTTGAAAGGTAAGTGGTGTCCCATCACACACACAAAAACATCATAAAGATACAAATCACACAGAACAGTTTTGATAACAAAAACATGTACAGCAGGACTTTCAGGGCTTTCTCTGTTTTTATACCTGGCTAACGGATGGCTCAATGAAGAGAAGCATCTTGTCAAGGGGACTAACCCCTCGGTAGAAACTGTACAAAGTATAAACTATGCTTATCTCGGTTTAAAGTCAAGTCCCTGAGACTTGGAAATACGTCTGCAGCTCAGAAGGTACTGTTCTGTTCTCCTTTCTAGAAAGGGACTGCAGATGGTTGCTTTCATCTCCATCTTCAAGGTAAAGCCTTTAATGCAGGTGCTCTTTTGCATATCCAATGCACCTCCTCTATTGCGGGGTTTAGTGCTCCGCTGCACTACAACAGAATAAAGGATTAAGTAAGAGTCTTTCAGTTCTTTACCACCAAAATAGCCTTCTTTGGAATTAATGGTAGTACAGACTCCACAATTTAAAAAGCGTTGACTGAGGTGGCAGCCACGTTTTTCCAAAACTAAGCAGTGAATGACATCTGAAAAGTTGAATTTTCTGGAAGACAAAAGCCTGCCAAGTAGCGAAAAGTTCCTTTGTTGCCACCTCTAGTCTAGTTGTTCTGGCACTTCAGAGCTCCCTCAGTGTGGCTAATACCCCAGTATTCCAGAGCTGAGGGCTCTCTTAGATTTTCCTGAAGTGCTGCGTAAAACCTCACCCATTACTCCTAGAAAAATCCCTTTTTAAGCATTCAAAATTCCACTCCCTCTTTGGTGCTTAGATCCTTCAAACATTTGTGTGCTGTTATGTCTCTCTGTAGCCACTGCTCAGCCAAACTATATGTATTTCACTCTTTTAATGTTTCTTTTTGTATGAGCCCCTGCAGCTCACTCTTCCCTCTGAACTACCTTCAACATTCAATACCTCTTTCTGATTCCAGAAATCTGACAATGTTTGAGTTGGATTCCATTTCCTCCAGTCAGGAACGTTCTGTACTGAATTATTCTTGTGATTTAAACTATTTCTACAAACATATTTTAAAAGTTTTATCTCCTGTACATCTTTTTTGGTGCCAAACTACAGTTGTGTGTGAGGGGGAAGCACTGATACGGAGTTAATTTAAATACCTAGTCTAGATGGGTTAGAGAGGCACAGAAGTCTCAGAGGGGGATGGGACTGGGTGGACAACACAGGAGCTGGTGCAGTTCCGACTAAGGTTAGATCTGTGCCAGTACTTCTCTAACACACCCATCTGCCCCAGTGTACAATGCACTGAGCATTTCAGAATTGCCTTCTGCAATGCACAATGGTGTTTAGTTACTTTATCACAGAATCATCCAAGCTGAAATTGAAGTGGGAGGCACAGAGTAAAAAGAAGCAGAAATGGGTGGGGCAGAGAGCATAGCTTTAGTCCTGAAGTCAATGAACAGTTTTTTATTTGCACTATTGACAGACAATGGGTCCCAACAGCTAAAAGGCATTTAACCTAGCTCTATGGGCTATGATTTTGGCAAGAATCTCTGTCTCTTCATACTCCTATAGAATCATATGTGACCAGTCAAAATTTTTAATAAGATTTTCGCAGAAAATTAACATGCTGATTCCACATCATGAGAGTGATGTTCTGCCAAATTTCACATTTAGGTTATTTTTGAAAACTCCAAAATGCTTCTTTCAAAAATCTTCTAGTGAAACTTTTACATTTTTCTTGAAATTATTTTGGATTTAACTTTCATTTATTCCTTTTTTATTGTATAAAAGCAAGAAATCAAAGAAGTAAAAATTTTCAAAACAAAACCTCAGCTAGAAAAAGGGTTTAAATTTTCTGAATGCAGCTTTAAAGAAAAGTCTAAACCAGTCATTTTCACCCTGAATTTCATAGTTGCCACAAGGCTAAAAAAATTTCCATTTTCATTCTGCTCCACTCAGCACCTCTATGGACAATGCCATAAACAGCACATATCTCAACCCGTATTTTTTTTCCTCCACTAGCACCTGCCAATTTGGTAAATTATAATAGAGCAAACAAATGTATTTGTCACAACTGTAATAAGATGTATCCATGCTACCTACATTGTTTGTTTGTTATTAAAGAACGAGATGGATATATAGCAAATCTCAATGCTGGATTAACGCTACTTTTGTCTGATTGAACAATCTACACTGTATTTAGTTCTGCTAACTCTGATTAGAAGTATAATGAGAGCCATAAGAATTATTCTGCTTGATTGTCATTCTACTGACACTCCCACTAACCCATGCTGTCAATAAATTAGCTGATGTACTAAAGCACTTTGACTCTGCTGATACACAATGGTAGTAATTTCAGTAGGGCTGAAAAACGAGAAATACTTAATGACAGACATAATCACAGTCAATGCTTTTTAAGGTTTCCTTAGAAACAATGTTAAGCTCAAAATGTTTGAGTACACTGAAAGAGAAACCCGACAAAAAAAACTTTCAGACATAAAATAAGAATGTAAGCAAGCAAAAAAAAAAAAAATTATTCTCATACTCACTAAAACTGTCTAGGACAGTATCATGTATTAGTGTCATGGCACGGTCATTCTTCCTTCAGAGACTGAACCTGAAATGTATTTCTTTCTGCCTTCCTTCCCAAAATTCCAGTGAGATCCAGTTTAGAAAATAAACTTTTATCTTAACACTCTTGAACGGGCTGAAAGAAAAACAAAACACTTTTCCTCTGGAGAAGCCATTAGGTTTTAGGAATTTTTAGTCCTAGCAAAGGTGTTCTAGAGATGAATAAAATGATAACCAGATTTTCAAGGGCTCAAGTTCTTCTCTGGCAACATCCCTTTGTTCCCAGTGAGATCTTCCAGCTATGTAGCCACAAAACAAATATGGCTTCACTTCAATTAGGTATCAGTGTGGGAGATGACCCTTTCAAAAACGTGGCTTTGTTCAGTCTTTAAAGGACACTAAATATATTTTGTCTGTTTCTTTCATTTTATATCTCATTTGAAGGACAGAGAAGACATCAGGTACTAAATAAAGATGGTGCCACAGTCTTCAGTGTAAGCAGGGTGCAGAAGAAAGAAATACTATATTTGATAAATTAGTAAGGGTGAATCGTTTGGAAGGATTTTATCTGGAGCCTATTCTAGGTAAACTTTTAAGGACAGATGCCTTGCACTTTAAACTGATGTTACTTTACAACGCAGGAGAAACAAAAACATTGCTGAGCCACAGCTTGGTCAAGCTTTACATTTCAAGACAGCCGTTTCCTTGAGGGTAACTATGTAAGTACTTTTTTTTTGGGGGGTAAGAGTTATTCAGTTAAAGAACTGCATAATGTAAATAAAAGATGAGGGAATTTTGCATGAAAAGGCAAACCTCGACACAACACACCAACAGCTGGCATAAACTGTCTTGCCTCCAGGGAAGTTAATAGCAGTTAACTCTTGGAAAATTGAGACAGTTGGATTTGTTTTCAATGACTTGGTATTAAATGAGCTTCATTTCTCTTCATATGTTACACAATCTTCTTTTATATTTTATTTCAGAGATACAGCCACAACCAGAGTAGAAGACTCCATACCTGTCATAGTGCCAAGACAAGTAACCTCAAGTTTCCTTGTTTCTAATAATGATATAAGTAACTTACAGGAATAAATTACAGTAAAAGTAGAGTTATACATGTAAGGTCATACACACACAAATGGATCTATGGAAACATTTCTGTGAGAAAAGTGGGAGACAAGCAGGTCAGTCTGACCATCACAAATTACCTTAACCTTAATGATACAAAATATCTGGGAACTTTGAAGACAAGCATGACTGGGCATGAAGTTAACCCAAATAAACTAATTTTACAGCAAGAACAAAGTTCAAAAGGCAGTAGTCTAATATGTATTAATATCCAATGAATAGTTATTAGCTCTTATTTTTGTAAAAGGATACAGAATATTAAAAAAAAAATCCAACAAACATTTATTTCAGTCATTACTAATGCACTGTCACTGACCTAGGAAAACTAACATCAGATTTTGGGTGCCTCAAATATATGCTGCCAGGTTTCTTATTTCGGATTTATGCAGAGAAAGTGTCTGCTAAAACAATTAAAAAAAGAAGCGCAATTGCACAGTTTCACCAAGAATAGATCTCAACATGCTCTTTTCACAACTCTCTGTAGGAAGACAGAGGAGGAAGGAAGGAAGGAAGGAAAGTAATTGCTATTTAATTATATCATAAAAACATCAGCTGACATAGCCAGTAAACGTGCCATTCTGTGTACAATTCCTCAACAATTTCTCATGGAAGCCTAGACTACGAACACAGAAAAAGGCAGGTAGTCCAGTTCAGGATGCAGTCCCCATTCTCACACCCCAGAGCCCAACATCCGGAATCACATACTTACTACTACCTCCCACCTCATGTCCAGACATTTTGAGTCTGTAGGCTCACTCAGGCCCTTGAGCACTAACAGGAAACCACCTGGTAACAGAACATCTGGGTTCAATTATACCCCTAATTTCTGCAGCTCTCCCAGTCTCTACACCTGGCTGGTTATTGGCTTTGGCTTTGATTTTTGGCAGGTGTGACCCACTGCATTTAAGGGTTCTCCAACTAAAAGCAACTGCATATGTTAAAAGATTAGCAGTAAATAAGCTAAGAGAGCTCACAAGAAAGTGATGTAAAATGCTTTCTATGGAATTATCAGCAATATCCAGAAGACTAGCAATAAAGATACCCATCATGTTCACAAACAAAAGCCTACATCCACAGCAAAACTTACCTCTTCAGGGAAAGCAGGGACCCTGACAAGTGAATGTAGTGGACACTCTCCCCAGCATTTCTTTACACTATTTCAATGTAGGATTCCCCAACAACCACTGCCCGATATGCTGCACAAAACACCAAAGCCCAGAAGACCCTCAGGAGTTATTGGGTCCTCTCCTACTGCAACTGGCATTCAGTCCTGCGGGGCCACAGAGACCCCACTCTGAACCCAGCACCCCATTACCAGCCACAAACCTTGTCCTTGGCTCCAGCTCCCTCAGCAAGCGGCAGCTCAGTGTGAGCCCAAAGCCCTCAGGAATTACAGTGCCACAGCCAAGGGGTATTAAACCATTATACACCTTAATCAAAGAGCAGAAAAATATATGCACACATAGTCATCCTCACCCCAGTCCTGGGCGCATGGCCAGCCAAGTCAAAAGACCCTTGAAGAGCTGCAGTTCCTGAGGTAGGCAGCAAGCCCCAGCCCTTCACGGCCACCATTTTGTAGCCACCTCACCTCAGCCAGGCTCAGCCAATCCAGCTCAGGCTGGGGGCTGAGGTTTTCTCTGATTGGTGCACTCAAAATTCTCCTGCTGTTCACTGCCCCTCCCTCAGCTGAGAAGATGGCGACCAGCAGGGCAGACAGGCTGGGCCAGTGCTGTGAGATGTCCTGAGCTTTTATGGGGAGCCTTTTTTCACAGTACATATTTAGCACTAGTAATTCTTTAAACTACTGAAAGAAAAAGGAGTTTCCTCTTGCCCAGTGACCAGGAAGTTCCATAAAGTGGAAGAATTTTGTTCCACATAAAAGGCTCGTGTATGTTGTGCTTTCCATCAGCGAGCCTAGTTGTGAAGATTCTGTGTGTTTTCCTCATATACCAAATCAGCAGGTGTTTGAAGGAGCCCAGCTAGTGCCTAGGGTGTAATACCTCGGCTCTGCTGCAGAGCGCGAAGCTGCGTTTTCCTGTGTGGAGGCACCGTGTCTCTGGGAGAGCTGCATGAAGGTTACTTCAACACGGTCAGGCTGCGCTGGCTGACGGCTGGTGGGGTCCTGTGCTGTCCTGCAGCATCTTCTGCTCAGCACAGTGTCCATCTTGTTCCCACTGCATCCACTGTCTATATAATAAATGCTTTTTTTTCCTTCTTTTTTTTCCAGAGGCACAGGAGTGTTTTTTAGTACATCTCTGAGTGCATCTTGATACAGAAGCGATATTCATTTTCATTCAGCTGTGTCAGAATACGTTTGCTGTAGATTTCAGGCTGTAGAATGCAGATGGAGTTTTGTATGAAACTCAGGCTCCGTATCTTCACCTCAGCAGTGCCTTATGTGATCCACTAAATAAGCAGAGCAGTGAGTTTCAAACAGCAGGTCTGCGGCATTGACAGTTTCTACACTGCTGGGTTTCCACAGGGAACATGAAGAGCTCACCAGTATTCCACCGAGTATTCTGACAGGCACATGTGAGCTTCCCTCATTTCCAACAGTTAATCCCTATTAAAATAAATCAGAAAAGCATCAAGTATTTTTCTAAAGTCACTAGCCTGTGGAGCAATTGCTTTAGCCACCGTGGGGAAGCCACATGTGTCAGGGGAAATGATATACACGAAAAAGGAGAGAAGATCAGGCTATCATACATCCACCCAGGATTCCCAGACACACCTTGGCTTGTTCCAGCTTTTGTCTGGGGACTGCTCATTTTGCTCAGATTTCTTAGCTCTGCAGGCACAACAGACAGCAACTCATTCTACTTCGTTGTGGCAGATGTGCAGTTTTCTCCTCTATTCACTTAATTCAGCTTGAGAGGGTTGTAAAAAACCAATGCTAACCTGCCTTCCTTACTGCAGACTGCCTCCTTGCAAGCCCTAGTCCAGATCCTTGAATCCTTTATCCCCTTTTCTGGATGGCAGAGGTATGAGAAAAATAGTCTCATAACTCATACTCTGCTGGGATGTGTAGGATCAAATAGCACTTGCTACTAGTCCTACTGCTGAGGGGAAACAGGATGAAGAAACAGGCAAATGAACAAAATAAAGGAATTAGATTTCAGGAGTGCTGAGGCTTTCCATATTTGAGGATGCTGCTAGCATTGGATGTTTTGACTATAGCTTTGAGGTTTGTATCAGGATCTCTTAGAAGAGGACTTGAGTTTGGAGCTTCAGGTCAGGAAAAAACCACAAAGAGCTCTGTACATACAGGTGAGCACTCCTTCGGTCTCTGCAAGATTTTTCATCACACAACTTCACAGCCCAGGATTGTGGTGTTGATTTTGATTCTGTTCACGTAAACACATTCAGACCAGAACACTCCAAATCACCAGCTTTCCACTGGAGCCAAATGGAAAATGCAGTGTAAGAGTCTATGAAAGGCAGCTCAGGCTATTTTATACTCCAACTTACGCAAATGGTTTGATAAACTACTTGTGAATTTTGAACTGATACTGAAGCACTGTAGAGTGAATTCTCCCATTTTGTGGTTTGTTTTGGAAGTTTTGCATTCCTCTCAGAAAAAGCTATCAGTAATGTATAACACCACCATTTTCCCTTTAAAATATGATTCTATAATGAAAGAACTTGGATCCTCCAATCAAAAAAATTATGTTTATAGGCCTCTTTCTGTAGCCAGACTTCACCATGTGAGAGGATATGGATGTGAGATTGAGCTCCTTTTCATTTTGTGTAATAGTCAATAATGGCTAATCACATATTGCATTTTTACTTGGGGGAAATGATCTCATTATATCTGTTTTTGATCCCCCATGATTCCTGAGACTCAGTAAATGGGAAGGTTTCCAAGTGAGGAACTGCATTCTTGATGAAACTGATCTCTTTTTACATAATCCCATAAAAGACATCTTTCCTCATATTAGTTGGTTAGCACTATGTAATATACAGTGTTTCATCATTAGCTAGCCTAAACGGACATTCATTGGATTAACATTATAATGTTTAAATTTCTCCTCCAAAATCATACGTTAGAGATTATTGCTGTAGTCTTTGCTCCAAGGCACTACTGCTTGTAATCAAAATCTCATTAAAAGGAATTCATATATTCTGTAGCCCAAAGGATCTCAATTTCATTCCTTCTCCTGCCCCTGTGCCTCCCATGCACTGATTTATATGGAAGGAAAAACTGTCCAATTTGGCTCTTTTAAGAGCGAGTGTCAAAGGTACAAACAGAATAAGACACCAAGTTGTTTACATACACTGAGGAGCTTTGAAAAAAATTTACTTCTCTCTCTTTGCCTATTTAAGTCAAACATTTAAATTAATGAGAACTTTTTTACACACACTGCTCTGATGTATGGTCAGATGAGAAAATCCTTTGACATTATAATCTATTTGACTAGAAGGAAACATGACTTCAGATAGATATCTGGCCTTGCAACTACTACCTTATCTACTATTTTTGCCTCTCCTCTTTGCCTAAATTTCTTTCAAATAACTGATTACTTTTAAACTGAACTCAGTGATTACCGGAACCCAATCCTATTGAAATGAGATGTGAAGTCTTACGGATTTTGTATGGAGTGGTATTTGCCTGTCACCAAGCAGAAAAAATAGAGGACAGTTTGCAGTAATCACAGGTTTATTAATCCTTTTTTTTTTTTTTTTACTTGAACATCAAGATTATCAGGACAACATCTGCATTGTTTATTTTTTTGAGGAAAAATAGATAGCTTAATTTTTCTCCTCTCCATCAGCAACTGACATGCAGGAGACACTCATGAAAACCTTGGCTGGGCAGAGCCTCTAGTCTAGTTTGTGCTTTTTTCTGTATTTCAGATAAGTCTTTCTTCTGCGATCTGTAGTGGTACAAAGACACCAAAGTACTAGGTTCTTCAGGTAAAATTATTCCACCTTTCTCTACATCACCAAGGTGAGATAGCTCTCCCAGGGCAGCCTGTATTATTTGTATTTTGGTAGCACTTTATGGAAGATTAAATGATGAGCTAGTTTCATTGGGGACATGATTTATAGTGTCAGTCTAAACAGAGAGAGTGCTAAAAAGTATCATTGCCTTGGTATGATCCATGAGGAAATGACGTTCCTGTACCTCTTCACATTGATAGTGAAATCACAGATGGAGTCCGAGGGAAGACAAAACTGAAGCTTGAGTCCAGAACTCAAACTGTGTTCTTGACCCCTGTTTTAACCATAACTGTCCTCTTTACTTGGGATAGACTTTTAATATTTTAATTCACGTTGTTAATTCACAACCCATCTTAGTGAAGTTGTTGCTTCTGCATCTGACAGATCTTGTGTCCAGAGAGCATAGCTTCCTTCAGACAATCACAATGTACAGCCCAATTTGAACGTGATTAAAAAAAAAAATTCCAACTAGCTCTTTGCTTCAATTTTGAACTCTGTAAATTGTATATTAGTATCCAAACCCAGCATGCTGAGGTTCCCCAGGAACCCCTCCTGGGTCATTTTACAGATTGATTGCCTCAAATACAATTTTGACAGTAGATCTATTACACTTATTTCTTGGGCTCCCCATCTTTCTCCTCTCTGGCTTAACAGTTGCAAGGTGGTGATGAAAGAGCTTGATAGAGCAGCATTTACAAAGAGTGTGACTGGGTAAGTCTTTGAACTGCTAGAGTGGCGCAAAAAATATTTACCTCAATTTTCAGTCAATTTGGAATCCTGAAATATTTTTAAGATGAACGTGATGCCTGAGAGCCGTTGGAGGATTTGAAAGGCTTTGCTGATGTACCTTCTGGCCCCTTTGAACTTCCTTGCTATATGCACCGAATGCAGGAATG
>NW_009185850.1:37377-147607 GCF_000690835.1 Fulmarus glacialis
CCCAAGCAGACAATTTACATTGCCCAGTTTGTTTCCTTGGCTGGAAAAAACTTCATAGATTTCCATCCCCATCTTTGAGCTGTGAATTTTCTTTGTAGTTGCTAATGTAGGAAACACAGCTTAATGACCTTCCCAAGCGCTAAAAGTAATTCATCACTAATTGTTTTCAGAAATAGGTTTTCCAAGGTATCAGTTTAAACTAAGCTTGTTTACTGATGCTCACTCATCCATATAATTCACATCTTGCAACTAAAACAACTTTTTCTTTAATATAATGAGATTTTAGAAAGTCCTCTACAGGTTTCCCTAATGTTCAGAGAAAATACCGGAGTGGCACATTGGTATGTTAATAAACATTTTATTTACTTCACATTCAACACAGGGACTTATAGCTGGAAGAGGATATAATCCACAATTTAGGAAGAGCTGCTCAAAGGCAATCTTATTCATGGTCCTTCAGAGCAATGAGTTCTAAGTTTTTTAACCTCATGTAAAATCTTTGAAATTTCATTGCCTCTCACCTAGTTTAAACAAAGCTTTTTTACACAATATTTTAAGGCTGTAGAAAGTTCTGCAATGAAAGATGCTAGAGGTTTATCTAGTTGACTGTGTCTAGTAACAGGTTTTCTATTGAACTTCATGTTCATCAACAGTAAAGTAATAATGGGCTCATAGGGGACAGTCTTCCTTAAACTTAGGGAGTAATTGCTGTGCTTGTGCCTTGCAGCACTGCAATTTATGACACCACTGTGCACAGAACCAAAGCACATATTAAATCTAAAGCAGATGATTAGTACCAACAATTTTAGTGAAATTACTCATGCTTAAACATAAGCATCTCAGCATTAGTAAGTTCCTTAAGGATATCTTACATCTCCAGTTAGATTTTAAAAAAAAGAAAAATCTGTCTTTGTGTAAGAAGGTGATTAAGCTATGGGTAGACAGTAGGATACCTTTCTTTTAATGGCACTATTCAGATTTTTTTGTCCTTAAAAATTATTTGAGGTGAAATCTTTCCCCTCCCTCCCTTTGCAGTTAATTGGCATTTTCCTCTGATATTACTGGGCTCAAACTTTCACATACAGGGAGTTTTCTTATATTTATCTATCCAGATGCTGTCATCACCATGATATATGGGTGCTGCTGCTTTTCTGTAATACTTATATCCACATACAAAGATCAAAAAGAAAAATATTTTCCGTTAAATCCACTTACCCTTCCTCTGGGAGAGAAGTCGAATGTTCTTATTATGACTTCTCAGGTTTTTTAAAAATTTTTTAATCACATATCGAATTGGCTTCATTTGATCTCGCCTACTTTTGTCCTAAAGCTATCACTTTTGTCTTCTTTTTCTGAAAACCAGGGTTTGTGATTTTGGGAAAAAGAGATAAGCCTTTTTCTTAAGTTTTCTTTCATTGCTGTGTGCTCCCTTGGAATATTGTAGCTTAAGGACAAAAAGTTACATTGATGTGGGAAAAGGATGCAACAAAATATAGGAATTCACATTTTATAAGCAAATTTTAATTCTGCTTTGATTTCAGTCACTGACGGAATTCGCTTGCCAGATTCTATGCTCTTGACAATTATTCTGAAATTGAGAATCACTCCATAATCTCTCTCGTGTCTTGTTTTTCCTTATGTGTTTCATCTGAAATTGGTGATTATTGAGCATTAGTCAAGCTGCCTTCCACCTAAATGCATGCAATTCAGTATTTTAAATTTGGTTTCATGGTCCAGATGCTATTTAGAGCTATATTTATGCTCACAACTGGAATTATAAACCCTCCTCTAGCCTCTGGCTAAGGGACACATGTGCTTAGGCAGATGTTTCATGACTACAGAAGAAACCATCTCTTAAATACATGACCTGCTTAGCAAATGGATCCTGTTTCCCCAAATGTCAGGAGATGATAAGACTGGTAAGAAATGCTCTCTGAAACATCAGTCTGTTCTTTTCAGATCACAGACAGTGATCTGTTAACATGGGTTACGAATGCATGTTACTCAGGCTAGAGTTTTCAGAGAAGTCTACGGCACTGGGCTTTCTTTAATCTCTTCTGAAAACACTTGCTCCTGTGCCAATCTGTGTAGGTACTGTGCCATTCACATTCCACCCTGATAGGAATTATCCTGGTTAGGATCAGCTAACCTTTGTCTGCCAAGACAGTCCGGGAATATAGCCTTATCCCAACATTACAGTCTTCCTTCAGGATACAGACAGAGTTTCTTATCATGTGCCCTAACATTTGGGAAATAGTGCCTCTCACATGATCTGCCTTCAGATGGGCTTATATTCCATGTCCCGTTTTGCTTTTCTTATATCTGTATGCCTCCAGTGTAAATACAAAGTACTGTGTTTAGAGTACCTGGGTATTATTTCCTTAGTTGGCAAATACGGTTGTCATTCCAGATTTGAAGCCAATCTTTGAATAGATCATATCACACCACAACGATTAAGGCACTCACTGAAGATAGAAACTCAGAAAATCAAGGTGCCCATTAATATTTCAGAGATGGAACATTGC
Organism: Fulmarus glacialis; assembly: GCF_000690835.1. Lineage (NCBI taxonomy): Eukaryota > Metazoa > Chordata > Aves > Procellariiformes > Procellariidae > Fulmarus > Fulmarus glacialis. Next base: position 39,903 of record NW_009185850.1, read on the forward strand.
ATTATTTTTCACTTTGATACCCAGTACCATGATAGCAGATACATCTGCTTTAAGCTATTAGTCAAAATGCTTTCCATTCTTAATACCAGAGAAAAAAAAATTTCTGGTGAACTTAATGCCAATGCCTAAATAATTACTATGACATTGGGTTGAACCATACATACCTTGATACATAATTATTTTCCTAAGGAAACCACTAAGCTCCCAACTCCATAATACTCCAGCCTTAAGCTCCTTGAGCAAAAATAGAGTTATGCAGCATTATTCCAAACTTTACAGTGGAGGTATAGTGCAGCTATTAATTGCGTTGCAAAGGAAAAGGAGGTCATAAACAAGAAACAAAGTGACCTACGCTAGGTTGCTCACAAGGTCAACAACAGAACAAGGTAAATGTGATTTGTTCATTTCTCCCAGTAACTAAACCTCACTTTCTTTCATACAGTGTAAAGGTCAGGCCAAAACTAATACTACAATGAGACCTCCAGGCTAATCTCACACCTACAAATCCAGGAAGCAAAAACTACAGTGTGAAGAATCCAGTCTGCCCACTGGGAAATTGTACTATGCTATCATCTTCTCTTCCCTTCTATATCCCCTGTATCGCAAAGGTAAATGTGTGGGACCTATCCCAGCATGTACAATATGCCAGTTCATTTGATACATGTCTCACCCTTATCCTCAATTGTTTCTTCACTTCACAACTGAGCACAGGGCCAGAAATATGATTAACTGTGAAATTTAAAATATGTCAATTTACCTGCCATTTGCTGTTTGTAGCATATTGTGAATAAAAGTGTAGACTTTCTCATTTTTTCTTATCCTTCACTGATGTCAGAAATGCCAGATTCCTGAGCTGTAAAGTCAGAGAGAAAATAAGAAATGTCCTTTCCTGAATCAATCCTGTCTCTGCTGACATGGCAAGACGTCACAAAACTCTGAAGATGAAAAATTGCTCACTGTACACGACAGCAAATTAATAACAATACAAACACTGGAGCCAAATCCTACAAGTGTTACTCAAATCTGATGCCCATCAGCTCCAACAGAACCTATGCAGCTAATACCACAGGCTGTATGCTTCACATGCTACTGCCTATAATCATGCAGTATCCCTAGTGGATTTGCAATACTAGAACACACTGAAACTCAACTCTGGGCACAGTGTTTGCACGCATAAAACACAAACCAGTAAAGTCCAGTTTGGTACCTCGGAAGAAGGCTTATGTAGTACCTCATTACTGGGATTTCTAAATGTGTTTCAAGCTGGCCTAATTTGCCTCCCATTAAAGTCATTCGTATCCCATTAAAGTCAAAATTCATTAGTTTGGTTTGAAAGACCCAAGTTGAAAGCAGTGCATTTCTGAAGGTCCCTTGCCGAGGCTAATAGTCACCACTGACATGACCATGATGAGATAGAATTTTCTTTATATAGTTGTAGCATGCTGAGGCCCTAACCAAGATCAGAGTCTCATTGTCCAGGAGGAAAATAACAGACAATTGTATTGTCATGAGTTTAACATACAAGGAAACATACAAGGAAAAAAGGAATTATTATTAATATCCCAATTTTATAGATGGCAGCTGAGGGTAGCAACTTGTCTAAAGTACCCATCCCTGTACTTCAGAAACACAACAGATTTTCCCTCCCAGGATCGTTCTCTCAAGATACCAGAGACACTTGTGAACAAAGGCTGTTATGGTACAAATATCTCAAGGCTCATTACTGCTTCCATTAAAGACAGTGGAGTCCAGGGAGGGCAGAAGTTAGCTTGAAATAGTAAAAATGACAATTGCAGAAAAGGGACACAAAAACCCAAGTAAGCAATAGCATAGCTGCAACTGCTAGCTCCCTCCAGCAATTTGCCAGCCATTCTTTGTATCTTTTTAGTTCTTTGGTTTTTAAATCCTTTTGATTTCCCTGATACCATGAGCTAAGTAAGTTTGGTTAGTGAAGGACAATGCACAAGGAAAGCTGTGTACTTAAAAATCGTTGATGAATTTAATCACTTGTTCTCTGCTTATTCAGCTAAAGAATAATCAAATACAGAAGCACAGTTGAATTAATTCAGTAGATTTTGATTTATATTAATGAAAGAGAAAGGCTCTAAAGCTTCACTGCATTAGAATTACCTTAGCATGGGGTCAGCACTCTTGTTGGCCTATCACATCTCTTCCCTACCTTCCCTCTACTTTTCTGTCTTAGAAGTTATTAAATGGCAAAGTTCTCAAAAGAAGCTTATAGTGCTTGTCGATAAAATGTTTCTCACCATTACAGCTGCTGAAAAGCTGGCAAAATCAATTGTTTAAGTTATCATGCAGAACATTTTCACTTTTTATCTGTGGAATTTTGTCTGACTTTTCCAAAATGCAAAAAAAGCTTTTCTGTCACTTACTAAAACTATAGAGACTCTGTCTGGTAGCTTTCTACTACTGGGCCTCCCTCTCAAATAATTGTGAATTCTACATGGAGAATGGCAGCAGGCCCAAATCTACATGAAGCTCCTGCTTAAATATGACATTCAAAGTGAGTCTGAAATGTGACAGGTATACAAAACAAGACCTCAGAGGTTTTGTCCAAGAATCTGAACGGAACATTCTTCTGAAATTGAAAAGGGTTTAGTAATTCAGTTTTGAAGCTCTGTTCAAAGGCCTCTGGAATGAGAAGCACATTGGAAATATCTGTTTCTGAAAATACCCTCTGCTAGCTTGGAGGGTAGTGAAGATCAACAATTGAAATGGCTTGCCCATCTGTATAGAAAGCTCTCCGTGAGAAATCTTGCTCTAAGGGGCCAGCTGCATGTGGGCAGTAGGAGCCTAAAAGAAAATTTGGCCAGTTAAACTGGAACTGAAGTGCAACTCCTAATGGACATAGACCTGGCTATCATTCTCAGCCTAACTGTGAATTCTAACCCAATCATAGGAGTTTAAACAAAACAGCACAGCCAAATTTTTTTGCTAATTTATCCAGTCCTGATGTTTGCCTAGTCTTTAGGGAAGGAAGGCAGATTCTTGGCCCCTGTCCCTGCTTACTTTCAAACTTCCCAGGAAATTACTAGGAGAATTAAATTAATCACTGTCACCAACTCTAACAGGAAACAAATATGGCTTCCAAAAAAGCAGTGTTGCACCTTTTTGGATGTATTTCTCTTTCTTTCTCCATCCTTGACTTCCTACTAAGTTAAGTAGGCACCCATTTTGCCTATTCTTAAAGCTCGTTCTGTATTATTTGTTTGCTTAGAAAGATACTGTTTTTCATTATGTTTGACTACAACAGAAATACATAGCATCAAAGACTGGAATGATGCTTCGCCAAGGTAAGACATTTTCCTAACTTGCAACTGAATAAGAGTACGGTTTTAAAGTCCTGCATTTTTGGGATAATTCTCACCAGGGATTAAAAGCCGCTCTAACCACTAGATAATACAAGCCTTGAGCAAAGGAGCACGTACGGCTACTGACAGTTGTTTCCATATCCAGTTCAAATGGGAATAACCAATCAGCACCTGAAAGCCCTTGCAGAATTCATCAAGGTCCCAGCAAGCACGCCATGCTTTCACAGAGGGCCTGGGAGCTAACTGACAGCATCAACTTTGACCTCAGCCAAATCATCCCTCATTTACATACTGGAAAAGAAAAGAATTTGGGGAAAAAAGCTAGAAAGTGACTGATGATGTGCTTGTGATGCATTTATCAGGCAGAATGTTAAGCTGCAATAGCAGAACATTTCTTGCATAAAACAGATTAAGAAATCAAAGCCGTACATCTTCCATACATTTTCAGATCTACGACTGAAAGACACAGTGCACGCTTTTCTGTCATGGGATAGGGCTGACCTTGAACACAGGAAAAAAAGAAAAATGCCAGTGATACACCAGAGATGATTAATGGGAAATAAAAGAGAGTTCTTTCCAAACAGCATTAGTGATCAGGTAGGGGAAAACTGTGAAAAAGACTCGAAAAACATCAGTGCCCAAGCCAAGAGAGCACACAACAGTTCCATCCCCTCTAAGGCTACCTGCTTGTTTCCTCTGCGATTCATCCATCACCCCTCCAAAAGATGTCCATAGAGAATCTTTTCCAGGTTGTGATCTGATAAGCGTAGCCAAATAGGATAACAAGGTAAGGAAACCTCACCATACTCTCATTTCAGGTGGAGTACCTGCAGAGAGGAAAACAGATAAAATTTTGCTTTTAAAACAAAAGAGACCAGAAAGAAGTGAGAAAATGTAATATGGATTCTCTTATCTCTGTGTTGATAGGTGCTATTGGCTGCCACCTCGTAAGATGATCAAAGAGCTTAGAAAACCCTTCACCATCAAAGGCTTTTTCCATGCCCAGAACAATGAGAAATCAAGTCACAGGTGGTTTGGTTCAAAATTACCTTTGTAGGTGCTGAATGTAGAGCAGAACAAGCTAGAAGAAGGAATGCTGATCACTGAAGCTAAGAGGAACCAGAAGCCATACTTGAGATTTCTCAGCCAGTACCCTGCCTTCTGAACGTGAATGAGATCACTCATTTTATTCCCAACCTGATACATGAGAAAATGACTGTAAAACAGGACAATACAGCAACATGCAGCAGGGTGACTACAGCTTCTAGTTTTACTCTTTTGCACCTACTGTATTTCTGCTTTTCTTTCCTTTCTTTTAATTGTTTTCATTTCAGTTTTGAACTTACTAAAACCAACAGCAGTTTGACTGTGAGGTCTGCCACGGAGTAACATCTCTATCATGCTCTTTTACTTGTGGGGGGACTTGACTTGCTTCCTAGACCAGATTCTGCTCTGTTGTATAGGTGCTCAGATGTGGTAATTAATCTTCTCTGAAGTTACTGAATATTCTTGATTAGCAAAGAATTCAGCCTTTGCCCAAGTTGTGTGATAAGCCTAGAAGCGGACATTTAGATTTCAGTTGACTTTTGGGACTTTGTCCTACGATAAACGTTTTCTTTACATAGGATTGCCGCTTGCTCCCTTTATTTAACTTTCCCTGAGGCAGTCGAGAGATATGTAGTAAATTTCTATAGACCGTATTCTCCTGCACCTAGCACAATTAAAGGAATTTGTCAGAAAGACTGCTTCAGAATTCTCTGCACCAGACATAGCTGTGTAGCTTGTAGGTTGTCTTGTTAATGTATAACTACGGATGGACCAACAGAGATTGATTTCCCTTGAAGGCAGGATTCCAATCTTGCATTTCAGAATGGAACCAAGTGAGACTTGAATTCAATAGTGCAGCTTTCATGGTTGATGCTCATATCAGAGGGAGTTGTTCATAAGCAGCAGGATCTACTGTCCTATCTTTTAGATTGGATGTTGTAAATTATTAACTCCAGAAAAGAAAGCCATACAAAAGTCAGCAGATGTTAAGTTATGTTTCTGAGGCTAAAATAGGTCCCCCATATGTTGCCTTTACGTTCTGTTTCCTTTCCTATTCCACACTCCTATACAACGCATAGTTGAAGAATGTATTCAATTTGTTTAGCTGACTTGCTTTCCACATTGTACCCACCACCCATTTACAGCCAAGTTTGCAGTTGTTCCCAGCCAAACTGTAACATTGAGACATCCTCCACACTCACACCGAAATTTCATGATTGTTCCAAAAGATCACGTCTTGCAATAATCAGACTATTTTTGGGGGCCATCTGGTTTTTTGGCTTTCTTGGAAAGTAGCACCCCCAGGTCCCACACATAGATGGAATGTTTCCAGTCAGTAGTCTTACCTGTACAACAAACCTCCTCCTGCCTCAAGCTCAACTCCTTGCCAACACTGAAATGTTGAAGTTTGCTGTAAATATCTGCAAAAGCCAATAGGTGAGTAATAAGAGAACTGAAACAAATATTTTTGTCTGCATTAAGGAACATGGATTCCCCCTGCAACTCCCTGAACCATTGACAACCATTAGACTTGTTCCTCCATGCATTGTTTTTGCCAGTGTGTATTTTTAATCCTGTTCTTCTTGCTGCTAGATGGATTTCAAACCATCCCATGCAACACAAAAAAGTAAATTGAAATTTGCATTATCTAAACCCGTAATTAAAGTAGTATTAATTTTTCTTCGCTGAAAAATTAAAGGGAAAAATCCCACACTTGACAAAAGAAAATGTGTTGTCACATTTTTAAGTCAAAGTTAATTATGAATTATGGATCATTTGCAAGAAAGCAATACAAAAGTACCCACTGGGCCTGTATCCAAAGTAAAAATGAGTTTATGACAAAGTTGATATTGACCCATCATTTATAAAGTCTGTTAAATTCATCTTAGATTGGGCTTCTAGTGGAAGATGATTTATTAAACAAAGTAATATAAAATGTAATGAAATAGATTAAGTCTCTTTTTGAAATATTGTTATCCATTAGATCTGGTAAATTTAAGTCTGTTTAAACATGAAATACCACTTTAGCAGATACTCCAGCTCCTACCTAAATGTGAGGTTGCTAATGCTATGTTGAAAAATCTTTGTCAGGAGAATAGATGGCGGTAATGATTTTATTTATTTTGGGGCTTTAAATTAATCATCTTTAGGATATCTCAACAATCGCAAATCTTTTCTGCCTCCACAAAGAATACAGATTTTATCTAATTTAGATGCAGAAGGGTTCCACTCTGGTTATCAGGGCAGCTGAACAATGGTATTACTCAGAGTAGTCTTCCAAAGAGCCCTGCATGTTCACCAGGGGTTTATCAACACTGTAGTGGAAATGGTAGCTGCAGCACAGGAGACGCTTAATTTGGCATCAAGAGAAAGCAGTGGCAGTGAAGATGCATCAGCAAAAACTTCACCGTGGATAAGCAGCTGAAACGTATTCACTGGCAGGCAAGTACTTGTAGTTGTCCCTTGCAGTATGTCTGCATTGTGCAACAGGGCATGATGCAGTCCTCTCTAGGGGGGTGATAATCCAAGCCAGGAAGACCATGTGCTGAAGAGCAACATGGTGTTTGTCAGGCATGTGACAGGTTGTCGTGCATGTGAGGTTGTCGTGCCTGTGCAATGCTGGCACTGCGCTGCCAAGCTAGCGTAAATGGAGCTAAACTGCTTCCAGATCTGAGTTGATGTGTGGTTACCTCTGCTAAAGGGTTTATGGGCTCTTCCACCATGTAATAGTGACATAGTTTGTGTCTCCACAACGTCTCTCTAAGGCTGCCAAGTATTCTAGTGCATTTTACTTTTGGATAAATCAAGCCACAATGCAATTAGGAATAGATGTAACTTTTCTTGCCCATGTTGTGTAGACCTTGGCTCTGGGTACATTCTCGAGGGAAAGGAGGCTGGAGGCAGCCCATGGTCCCACTCAGTAGATAAATATTTGGGAAAACTAGTGATGTCTGTTAACCCTAAAGGAAGACAGACATTCAGGGACAGAGGCAGGTACACACCTTAGAGACTAGGAATGAACTGAAGTATGTGAGTAGCCTCAGTGAAATTGAATTATCCTTCATAGCATTCAGGTAATCTATTGCTGCCAAATATAAAGATGTTCTTTACTGCTGAGTTGTGCATGTGTGCTTTATGGTGTAAGGTCCCATGCATTTCCTGCACGCCCTTGGCTGGATCTCTGGGTACTAATCTGCTGCTACAAACGCTAGGGTTCATTTCTTGAAATAAATCTCTGGTGTACTGGCTTGAATGGTTTATAACCTTGCTTCTCTCTGTGTTCCAACAACATTAATTCTGTTGTAATGACTCCTGTAAAGATATCATTTGAATAGTAATGTTTTATCAGGTTTACTTTCGCCTATTTTCCAGAATAATCCATTCTCTTATCTCACTTTTACTTTTCAGCCTTTGAACATTTCTAAGCTTTAGTGTTCGTGCATATTGCCACAGGAAAAGCAGTTTCTCTTTTTTTAATTTATTCATAATTAAAACTCTCATGTTAGTGACAGTCTTCAAATCTGACATGACATTTTTATAATCTAGTTAATATCTCGCAAGGTTTTTCTGCATTGCAGCCTGGGAATTATGCAAATTAAGACAAGAAGAAAAAAAGCATTGCCTCAATGTTGTTTAATCATAAAGCTATGACTCAAGAATTATTATTGTTTTTATTATAGGAAAACTACATTACAGTTTTTTGCCAAAAGCAGGTGATAGCTCAGTACATTCTGCACTTTAAGAATTCTCCCTCTCCTACAGTTTGCTTTCGCAGACAGAAGGATATAATAATAGATTCACTGCCACTGCAAATATACCTGGCCTTAGTCCAAAGCTAGTGTTGAAGTTAATAGAAAGACTCAGTAATGGGCTTGGGATCAGGCCCTTTATAAATATAATTGACTGTCATACTTTCTTCCCATTTTTTTCCATGCCACTTGATGTTTTACACTGCAAGATCTTATATGTACAGACATGTTTGCACACCATGTGTTCAGCCGTGGCTGGAGGAACTAGATGCTACTGTAGACTAGGTACTAAATGGGCAGTTGTTTCTTTATAATGACTCTAAATTTTTAATTTTGTATCTCTACAGTTAATTACTGAATTCTTATCCCTATATTGGGTTGGGATTAGTGGGACTCCCTCAGTGCAAGGGCAGCTATGAAATGCATCACAGAGGTAATCCATACATCTCATTTATCCCTTAGCGGAGATTCTCTTTGGCAGAGGCAGGCACAGGCAGTTCAGAATCTCCACAGAGCTCTACTTAAAATAAAATAATATGGTTTGATGGCATGAAGGGCTGGTAACTCAAAGATCCATGCTGCTCTGTCACACTACTGTGTCAAGGGAGGAGGGAAGTACTGAGATTTGGCCTTATTTTTTAAGGTAGAGGAGGGGCAGAAGAAGAGAGACTGACCTATATTTGGAAGTCCCAGGACTGCCGGTGGAAAAGGATGAGACAAAGACTGAGGACAGTGCATGGCCCAAAGGTACACAATATTTAGAAGAGAGGATTATGCATTCCTTATGCATTCACTACAGCCAGCTCCACTAGAGTTCTTCTATGAGTGAAAGCAAATAGTGATATGAGTGCCTAAACTAAGAAGCATGCCTAGAGCTGAACTCCTGCAGCCAAATGATTTATAGTATATTTACTTTTCCTGGCCATCCAGCCAGCAGCTGCCTTTAAGCTGCCATCATTACTGTGTCACTGGAGAGTCTATTATTGCTCCAATCTCTTACTCATTTTCACTCTGCTCTTTCTAATAATTGAGGGCCAGGCAGGATTCATTATACCGAGACTTAGACTAGCACAAAGTTCCTACAATGTCTGCCACTACCAGGTGTCTTTGGCTTTGTAAATGGTTTCCTTGCACTTGCCCAGGTGTCCCAAAATGTATTCAGTTCAGTTACCTGGTGCCTGTATTTGCTTAGTGTCTTATGTGACATGCAGAACTGGACAATTTGTCCCAGCAGGGATCTTTCCCAGACCTGTGCAGAAGAGCTCCTGCCACTGCAAGCCTTAGGACAGCCATATAAAAGTGACTTATTCCTCTGGGATAGAGTATATGGGATTTTATTTTGAGGACTTACATTGCCAGCTGATCAGTTATGTCTTCAGACACAAAAGCTGACCCGAGGCTCGCTCTTTCCTGTCATTTCCCTTCATCAGAAATAAGTCATTGAGAATGAAAGATCAAAAGCAAAATCAGTGCAAGGGAGCAACAAAGTGCACAGTTTGAGTGTGTGTACATGTGCTTCTAGCTGTAAAGGACTGCAGCTGAGTGCTATGAATTTTAAAGAGATGGCACACAGAAATGGAGCTGCTCATTCAAACCCCACAATGACAGAGCTAAGGATTGTCCACGGGAAATGACTGACCACTGGGCTGAGCCTGGACTCTGGCTAACCACTCCTGCTTAATCTAAATAAGTTGCCTAACTCCATTTGGTCTTACCCTGTGAAATCTACTTGCGTAACTCAGGCTAGACTACCTCAAAATCAAAGGGAAAGCTGTATGAGTAATTTTTCTACAGTGATGGGTTCTGTCTCATGGCTTCACCAGTGAGGGCAGCAGTTTTCTTGAGTTCAAAAGCATCCGAGTTTGCTTGTTGCAATATTGAGCTTGTTGCTGCCTTGTGAGGAGTGTGGGCACAGCGCTCAGAGTAAAGTATATTTATATTTGGGTAACCTCTTTCTCCTACTGTACCATATCTGAGCTATAGACCTTCCCCATTTCTTATACATTTGCAAATTGTGCCAGGCTATAGGAGAACTATAACTATGGTATCTACACTAATGGCAAGGTCAATTTTGCGTGTGTGCTATACAGAATACAACATATATGTGTTCATACTACTGTAAACTGGAATGACCCTTAAATATAAAACTTTAAATACCATACATTCACTAGCTTTATAATAGTTTACAAGTACCTGATGGCAGAAATTCATTTACATACCAGAATAACTCTTATATAACTGAGAAATGCCTTTAGCATAATTTATGAAGGTTGCTTAGCTGATATTTACAGCAGCTGCAGTAAATCCAAGATGCAGCTTCAAACACAACTCACAGTATCTCCCCAAGATGTAACCTAATACTGTCAGCAAGCGTCAGCTTTAAACAAATAACTCAACACAACACTGTACTAAATAAAGTTTATGGCAATCTAATGCTGATCTTCAAACTTGAGATGTTTAGGCACAACTGAATTGATTTTTTTCTTCCTTTTTAAAAGAAAAAGGTCAGCCAGAAAAACAGTATTTCAGAGGTCAATCACAGCCCTCAAACATATTTTGCTATATCTTAAAATTTCACCACAGAAAGAACATTATGACCACTTGTCCTGTCCTGCCAAGAGGGGAACAGGAAAGATGATGCAGCATCTAAGTTTTAGTGAAATAAATACCAATAATTTCACTGTTCATAGAAAATAATAAAAGAAAATTGCAAAGTAATACTGGGTTAGTTTCATGATAAAGGCCACAGTCATTGCATTGTGTTTTACTGCATTTTTTCTGTCCTTACGAAGGATGGAACACGGCCATGTACCTTGTTTTTTCTGTATACCCATCTTCTATGCTTTATTTTCACATACTATTAGTGTTATAGTGATAACCACAATCCTAAACAACCTTAATCCCTCTCACTCCACCGCAATTTATTTCTTAATGGACAAAAAGAGTTAAGGCAAAACCAGGCAGAGAAGTGATAAGGCCCATGTCACACAGTGGCTTGGTACCAGAATCCGAAATAGACCCCAGGTCTCCTGAGTCACACGCTAGAGCCTTATCTCTTAGATAACGCTGTCATCAGAAATCAATACCAGTTATAGGTTAACTGGTTGATGAGCATACACTGGTTTGCAGAAGGGACAAGTGACAGGCCTAAATTTTCTCATCTTGTCATGACTGCTCCTTGTCAAGGGGAGAGATGTGTTAAGGGACATGTGTTGCCTTTGGAGATCCATTTTTTAGAAGGAGGGAAAGGGGTCACCAGTCCCCTGAGGAATGTAGATTTGGAAAGAAAGAAAAAATCCCTGATAGGGATCTGATAAATATTTTCTATTTGAAAAAAAAAAAAAAAACCTAACAGAATTTAATACTTTAATAAAAATAAAATTTTAGATCACTAGTAAATAGTGATTTTTTTCAGCCTTTTTCAAAGGCTGAAAATGTAGGTCTCCTCCTTTCTCCCACTCCCTCCTCTTTTTTTTTGCTTACTCAGTTTTGCCACTGTAAAGACTTGGGGGAGGCCCTTTTGCCATTTTAAATGCATTTACCTGGAAAGTCAAAATGTACTTTGTAGCTTTCCACAAAGGCAGTTCCAGAAGCAGTAAAAGGGAAGGCAACAAGCGCACTACACTGTTCAACTGTAATAGTTTTAGTTTGGCAATCGCTAGTAAACCAGTAAGTGAATGCACTGAAAGACATTTCAAGCATCAGATGATTTCACATAACAAAGAACAACCTATGGAGCTGATAATCATGACTTTTCTTTCTTCCTCTCCAGGCAGGATCCTATACTTAATTTAGTATTTCAGGTTTTATTTTGCTGCTACAAACAATTTGCATAGTCATTGTATCTCCACAGTTATTTCACTTGTCCACATCCTTCTGACACGCAACAGGCTTTCACATCATGTTTAAAAAGATCCAAGCTGTAAGAGGTTCCCTTGCTTATTATTCAGTACGCAGCCCTGTATACCCACTTCAGAGCCAGAAGCCATCTGGTATCAGTTTACAAGTATCATTTGGTTTTCTTCCCATTTTCTTTTCTGGTTTGGGTTGAAATTCAGAATCAAGTAAGACAGGAGAGGGGTGTGTGTGTGTGTAGGGGTCTTCTGGGGTGTTTTATAGGAATAATAACTAGAGTTTTTGTTTAGAAACATGCCCAGATACACACTCGCTCACCCATCTTCGCTGACAGATCAATCTGCAACAAAGTGAATAGAGAAAATACCTCACTGGTACCCCTGGCTTCCCAGGTACCATGCCACCAGACCAAGAGCCTCAGGAGGTCAGTCCTAAAATTTAATTTTTTGTGCTCTGATTACATTATTGGAGACAAAGCCTTCACCAAGATATACATCAGGATCTTTGAGGTGAAACTTATATAAAACACAAAATATGGGAGGTTTTCTCATGTGGAACAGGTGTTCTCCTTTACCTGTGCCTCTAGGAATAGGGCCATTTTATAAATAGTTTTCATTTCAGCAATTAAGCAAGAGGTCTTACCAGTAAACTAATGTTTCAACAACTTGTATGATTGCCTTAATAGAGTTCAAACACTCTTTATCCCACTGCTTTGATCAGCCAACCTGGAATTATACCCCTGTTTCTTAATGCTAAGTGCAAATTTCATTTTCAAGTTTTCCCATTTTCACTTTGATATCAGATAACTTCCCTTTTGTCCCTGCTGTACTAAGGTTGTGATAGTGACTCGTGATTAACCACATCTTTATATATCACTTAAAATGCTTGCCTCAGGAAGATAGTATTTTAGAAGTATAATAAATTACTAAGTACGTTATTATGAGACATGGAACAGCTTAGGTAAATAATTAGCGTCTTACCTTATGTCATGACAAGGTATGAATCAGAGGTAACTTGTCATGCTACAGCAAAAAAAATTATTCAAGCATAACTTTAGATGTCCACGGGGGAGAAACAGATTACAGCCCATCCTGTTGTTTATTTTTTATTCTCTTGGCTCTGCAAAGAAGAAAATATGATATTACAGCTGACTAGAATTTCTGATGGAAATTGCAATGGATTGTAACAAGTTTATCAATTGAGCTAGTATCTTCCACCACCGGAAAAAATAAAAGGCCTGCTTGTGCAAGAGCTATAATTTCAGTAATCTGTGTCATTACATTTCCGTCTTCAGGGAGTTGAGCATGTATGCAGCGTCTAGGTTGAAATGGCTATGTAATAGTTGATTACCTCCCATTCCCCAGGCAAGTTGGTGTTCTGCTGATGATGTTACTAGCTAAATAATTGGGAAGTTATCTCATGCAGAGAGTGTTAACCTAATGCTTAGTGAGATTAGTGAAATAATTAATTGTATCTATTCAGGACATAACTGGCTGATGTAGAAGGGAAATTGCTTTCCCTTCAGAGTAGGGAGAGCATACCACTGAGAAACATTAACTTCACCATAGATCAGGCATGGATAGAATAGTTTTTCCTGTTGCATGTCAAAGGTGAATCAAGACACTTATAGGAGAAGTAAAAACAAAAGGAGAGTATTGAAAGAAGTGATCGGCACTTGAAGTCAAGAGCTGTCTGGAGCCTCAGTATGCCAACAGGGGCAACAGTCATTGTACCCTTAGAAACAGCGTGTTGGCCATTGACTTGACTACATCTACACACAACAGAGCAGTGCTGTGCAGCTTGCAATGGGTTTGGAGCAGAATAACTGTATTTCTGAAGTATTGCTGCTTCTCTGAGCAAGGTCTGGTATGTATGCAGAAGATGGTCCTGGCAGTGTAGACATGATCATTGCAAGATGGAATAGGATTCAACACGAAGCATCATTAGTATCTGGGGAATCACGTGGGGGCTGTGCGTTTCCAAAGGCATCCAACTACTACCCCTTCGCTCCCCTTGGGGCACCAGAATGGCTGATATAACCAAGACTACCTCAGCCAAAAAACAGCAGGGAGAACTAAGAGTTAGAGTGTTTTATATTTTTATATTAATGCTAATATTTTTAAATGATCATGCTATAATTGTTCAGAAAACTGTTACTTAAATGTAAATTCCATGAGCAAAAGAAGATAAAACAGGCATTCAAGGCACATTTGGTTTGCATTGAATTAAAAAATGAAATGATCTGTTCAGCTGCACTAGTTTTTTAGCCTGTAAAAATGATGTGGATTCTTGTACCTGACATGTAATACTCTTTTGTGATTAGATTATTAGTTTAATGAATAACGAAATTATCTCACTGTTTCTTTCTGATTTTACTGCACAGATTAAAAAAAGAAACAAGCAGGAAAAGGGTCATACATGAGTAGTTGGGTTTGACTTACAAATCTTATCCAAACCACATTTTAATAGTGAACTGCAACAACAGTCACTCCCCAAGAACAAAAAAAAATGTGTTTTCAGTACATAAAACAAGATAAGAAAAAAACATGTTCTGGAATGTAAGGACACATACTCTGTTGGTGTAGGGTGGAGTGAGGAACAGGGTGAAAAGAAATAGTCACACATGTATGTGACCATGGAAAGTCAACAATCAAAGGACAGAAAACAAATTCAGAAGTTGCCTGCTCAGATCCCATTCCCAAGACTGTCAACAAAGTTCTGTTTCCTGTGATTTCCTGAATAGTTCCTAAAGAAGGTGTCTTAATGAGCACAAAGATGTGACTTTTCTCAGCTTTATGAATGATGCTTGCAATGCATACACGTACACCTGCATACTTATGTATATGAATGTATTCATGACCCCAATAGTAATGTCCAGAGAATTTTTAAGAAGTTGAAAATCCAGATCACTGTATGCTTTTAAAATATTTTATTTGGGCTACTAAATTGGCAGAACTCTGGTCTTGACCTTGTACATGTCTATGGGTTACGGCCTATACATGATTTCCACTGTACTTGGGCTTGTACGATATAGTGTCAGCATGCACCTTTTACAACCTCTGAAAATAAGTCTAAACCACTGACTGTGTCTCAGGGAGATCTATCTTTTTTTTTCAAAAGAATACTTGTTAGCTTTATAACTGAAATTTTACCTCTTCTTTTTTAATAAAAGAAGAAAAAGCAAATGTTGCAGAGGTCTCAGTCTTCCTTAACTGGCACGAACATTGTCAGAGAAAGAAAGAAGGAAAATGCGAAACTTTCAAACTACAGTGCTCTGGAAATAAAAAGGCTAGACTTGTAACTATTTATAATTATTTAATTGGGACTCTTTAGTTAATGCTGCATTAACACTTTGCATAATCTAATCTCTGCCTTACAGAAGTGCTATTTTAAGCTTTAAAATTTCATGTCGCAATTTTCAGGATAAAGAATTTTGATTGTAATGATAGATCAGAGACTGTTTGAGGAAAGTGACACGAGACAAGAATGCAAAGCTGTGATTTTTCTCCCTGGCCACAGCTTTCCTCTTGCACTATGCTCCATAGAATAAGGAGCAAAGGATGAACCTGCAATTACATTAATCCTACAATTGATTCCAAAAGGTTCAATGATTAAAAACAACTGTACAGAACCAACATTTAGAAAAAGAACCAAACACTATTTATGCACCAGTAGCTTTGTTAAAAACAGGAAAAAAACCCTCAAGCCAGAGGAACAAGCCCAAGGTTTAATTTATATAAATTGCAGCCACCTGCTCACTCGATTTCCAAAAGAAAGCTTTTTCTGCATGCTATAAATCAATTTCTCTAGCTAAAGGAATATCTGGGAGTCTCACTCATTTAATCTTCCATCTAAGGTTGCCAACCTTTCCCCTTAAATTGTATGTATTATTAGAAAATTAGTAAGTGATTACCTTCAACCAACCGACCATTACCTGTCTCTAGACAACCAGATGCATTAAATGCAACAATACATGAAAAAAAAACATATAAAGGCAGGGAATCCTGCTGCACTAATAAAATATTGATTGTTAATGTAGGGCACTGTACTAATGCCTGTGGAATTAAATTCTGACATACAGCCTGAGGAGCTGTTGGTACATGCAGCCTTTTATGATATCTCATTTGGCACTAAAACATTTCCAGAAGGTAGATTTCCAGTTGATTGTCACTAGCAGAAGAGCAGTGAGTGTCACTTAAGAGATATAGAAGTTAGTGAAATGAATATAAAGAATAGATTAATGTTACTAGTTCATAAAACCACTTAAATGTATAGGAATAGACTTCTCCTTTGGGAGCTAATTTTTAAAACCTAATCACAAGGGACTCACATAATCCAAAGTGCTGCCCAAAGAACAAGACAAATACTTTTATCCTCCAATAGGTCATCTATTGCCTCAAGCAAATAAGTTTATTTTTGGCCTTGAACTGTTTGCAGGTCACTAGAACGTTTGGTTCTTAATTACTGGGCCAAATTCATCCCTTGTGTAATTCCACAGATCCATAGGGAAAATGAACACTGCCAACTTTTAAAAAGTCTTTATAAGTACTTTAAAAATATTTCTTCAAAAATACTTTAAATATGCTGTCTTGGAGGGACCACTTGAAGTAGGATATATTTAGGAACTGAAGGATGCTGGACTAGCACTGACAAATTTGGACATTCTTCTGCCACTGCCAATCTTAATTCATTGTAAGGGAAGAGCGAGGAAGGAAAAGGATTATATTTACGAGCCACTGTTATTTTATGTCAGTTGACATTCTCCATGGCTGCTGCTCATGACTCCGATTTCTTTGCTATTTAGATTCTTTATTCCTTAAAAGTACTCAGTAAGTGAGTAACTGCCAAGAGCCTTTACAATTTAAAACATGCTTGTGGCAGATTTGCCAGAATGAACATTATTATTTCCCACTGAGCTCTAATACATGTATTATCAGTATTGGAATAGTTAAAGAAAGGATAAAGGAAAACAACATGTCCTTCTCTGAATTTGATACACTGCAATATGCCATGCATGCCTGCTACAGATACATACCAGTATATAAACCAACTTTAAAATATCTAGAAGTAACCCCCAAGCCTAGATGCACAGAAATCTTTACATCCATTAAACAATAACTGCACCCTGACTGAAAGTAACTATCAGATTCTCTCCCTCAGTATGGCTCTGCCCATCGCATAATGTTACAACCCTCTGAGATAGGAGGGCTCTGGGGTTTCAGTTATCAGAGATATTTAAGAACTGTCAGGAATGGTTTGGGCAGAGCTGATCCTTCCTCAGGGTGGGATATAGGCCTAGATGACGTCTTGAGCTCCTTTTTAGATGTATTTTCGATGATTGTCTACAATTCCATGAGACATTGCTCCTGAGGAAAAGCCCTTAGATTGACATGCTCTATCTTTACTAGATGAAGTGGGGAATAAAAATCTCTCAACTGAGAATACCTACCTCAATACTACTATGCCAGTGACACTCCACATCAGTATGTGCAGAGGCTCTAGCTGCTATCATCAAAGCTCAAACAAGAGCCATTCAAAGCTGCTCCATGACTGCCCTAGTAGTCTGGGTTGGTAGAGGTCACCCCAGCGCTCCCTTCCAATTTCACAGAGAGCTTGTTTACATGTCTACTTTGCAGAGGAATAGAAAGATACACGTTCTAGAAGCTATGAACAAAGAGAAAAACAATGCCATATAATCAGTACCGCTGCCATCCTCCTTCATTTAGAACTATCACATAACTCATTACTGCCCAGATGCTGGCTCCAGAGTTGGTTTTCCACCTTAAGTTTACCTCATGGTTTCCAAACTTTCATCTGCATATTCTTCTTCATTTGGAAAAAAAAAAAGAAAATTGCAAAGAACACTTCTGTGCAGGAAGCAAACTACTGTTAAACATCTTTGACTGAGGTCACTATTATCTTTTTGTCTGATCTCTCCCTTATTTTGCAAATTTGTTTCTTGCAGCTGAGCTAGAACTTTTCTTCTGAACTACAAAAAAAAAAAAAAGTCCTCTGTCACGCTTTCTGGAAATGAATTTTCCTGTAAATGGCATTCTTTTTCCTCTTGAAATGGCTGCCGCATGATCACAGTGCAGGCCAGGGATAGGATGGGTTCAAAAATACTTTCAAAAATGCATCAATGCCACCTATTTCCTACCTGGAAGCCTCTGCAAAGCAGTGGTTGGATTTAATCAGGTATCTAGCAGACATGCACTTGACCACAAAAAATCAGGTCCAGACAGGGCTCAGCAAAGGAGCCAAGATCTCAGCAAACATAAAAGTTGAACTCACTTTTGTGACTGCAGCGTTGCTAGTGCCTAAAGACCAACCACTGGAATGTGACAGCGCAAGGATGTTTACCCTGGTGCAGTCTATACTTTGCCCACCAAAAGGGCTGAAACCGGCTTGGGCTTCACACAAGTTTTAGTAAGCTACTAGAGAAACGACACACCCAGCACATTTCATCCCTGGATGGACAGCATACTTCCATCTGTATCAGTGGTTAAACTGAATGAGGAGCAACTGTTGTATCCCATGTGATGTCACGTGTTGCCAGACCTTGTCTCAGAAGTATACATGAAGGATCTGTTGCTCTTTATTAATAGATACAATGCAGAGCTAATTCAGTCAAAGCTGGGACTTATTTGGGAGTTAAAATAGGGAGATGGAATTGGAATTGCAAGTATAACTGCAAGCCTAGTAGGAAACTCAGAATCAGAATCTTCATACTAGTGATTAATTTCTAGAATCATATTGAAATGCAGGTGATCTAAGAAAATAGTGCTGTGAGCTTTTGGCAAGAATCAGAACATTGATTTTGCTGGTGTGCAGAAAATACAAAAATAACAATGGCTTAACTCAAGGTATTTTTTCCCTTTGTTGCAGAAAACTTTTGCAGGTGGGGAAACCTGTGGGAGATGAGAGTTGCTACCTGCTGTTAAGTCAGTCCAATTCACACTGACTTGAAATTCTGCTATTTGCTCAATGGCAAGTGATCAATTCCACTTTTAATAGTTTTTTTAAAAATGTCTCTTGAAGGCAATGCCTCTAAACTTTCATTTGCATTTTAATTAAACCTGATTAGTAAAAATTAAAAAGCTATTTGCTGTTTATAATAATTTAAAAAAGAAAAAAAAAGATGTATCAAAACAACATCAAATTAAATACTTTTTGTAATGATTTATGAGTGAATGAGTACCTGAGGTCACATCCCTCCCTGCTGCAGATGGGGTTCACTCCTTCTGTCCTGTGGAGTTCAGTGTGGTTCTGCCCACATATCATCCTAGGTGGTCTCATGAAAAGATTGTAAAATGCATTTTACCATCTGATAAGTGGCATTTTACATTCTGACTTTTATATACTTCAATATTCTCATTTATATTGCATATTTGTTATTTGTGGGTGATTAATCTGATTTATGAACTGATATTAATGTACATTATTTACTTGTATAAACTCAGATTTTGTGCTGCATTGTCTAACAGCAATTAGGTATGGGAACTCTCTTGGTTCTGCCTAAGAAATGACTGAGGAGTCTAAGGAGTCTAAACTAAGAACTTGGAGAAGAGGGAATTTCTGTTGTAATCAATGCTGCATACACTGAAATTAACAGTGGCCTTGCTAATGGCTTGTTTTGCAGTAGGATTTATGATGAGGCTTGAATGTACCTTTGAATCAAAATAAGACTGTTAGCTTAAAGCTAAAAACGTTTATTATTGGAAGAAAATTATCATCATTTAGAATTACGAGCTGACATGTTCCTCTTACTACTCTTCCTCCAAATGTTTTTACAAACACTTTTGTGACAATTTCTCCGCTTTTTTTTTCAATTTTTCACAGTGTTGGGATTAAATCTTACCAAGAATTTTATTGAGCTGTTTCTGATTTCTCAAGCAGTCCTTCATGGTGCAATTCCCCCTTTATATAAAATCTCAATTTTTCCAGCTCCTACAAAAATAGACAGAAATTTTGGGGGCTACCCTGTAAATATGCAAGTCAAATTCCCTTCGGCACAAGCCTGTGTAACTTGGATACTGCAGTTCACCTCAGTGAACATCTCATGTGCAGCCCATGCCATGACTTTAGATGATTTTTTTAAGAGCAAAATGACAAATAATTGCAGGTAATGCTATGCAACTTACCATCAAATCAATACAGCAGAATGAAGAAGGAATGTTAAAAGCAAGAGTGTTTCCCTGTTCATGCTGGGAACTAGCACACATCAGATACATGTATGTGTTTAAAGAATGAAAAACATTTGACTGGATTATAAGATACTTGCCTTCTGTCTTAAAGATGTTATGCAGAAAGACTGAAAAAGCAGCTATAGCTCCATCAGGAGGCATTATATTCTCATGTTCCATCTCTACTCTCTCAGGGCTTTATTTGGCTGTTGAATTGGAAAAGACTTGACCATAATCTCATATAACTATAAATACCAATACAATGCAGCTGATAATAAGAAAAAGGACAGATAGTAAAATACAGAAAATGACGATGAGAATCATACAGCTGTTAGAAAGGAAAGGGCAAATCCAGGTTAGTGTACAAATGAATGTGTTCAATTTCTCTCAGGATTTGCTTTAATTATCTCCATAATGGCTAAGCCTCCATTTGATCTTCAGTGACTTTTGAACCTAGAGCACCCAAATATTAAAGTAAAAATATTTATTACTGAAGAGACTAATTCCACTGCCAGCTAGAGCAGAACCTAATTTTTTTGTCAGCCAACAGCAGGGAATAATGTCCTACACCCAAAAAAACTGTTCCACTGGAAAGGTCAGGACTGGTTGTGAATATGTCCTGACAGAGGACTGATAAAGCATGCCAAAAGTACTGTGCTAATGCAGGAAAACCACTTTCATGGGGTTAGCACTGATACTGGAGCTCTGCTCCAGAGATGGCTTTATTACAGTGGTGAGCAGAGCTACAATACTTCTATATCCACACGTATAATCTGTTGAACTCAGTGATAGAATTAGGCTTAATGAGATTGTATTTGGAAATCTCAGTTTTTGTGGACAGAAGGTGTTGGAGAAAAACAAATGACTAATTTTTAATTCACACTATTATGCCTTTCAGTTATAGCACATATGCTACATAAGAACAGAGTGCAGAGAGATCTCAGCAACACTCAGCTGCAATAGCATATGCTAGTGAATATCTGCTTTATTCTATTTCTTTTTTCAAATTTGTCTTGCAGCTTTGAGTCAACTTCATGAGTATGAGTCTGATCTCACTGGCAGTTTTATGGTCAGCAATAGCATCACAGAAGCCAGCAAAAGTACATCAGTAAAATTAGGATTTAATAGATCCAGCATCAGATCTGCTATTTGTTGCATTCAAGTATGAACATTCAGAAGGGAAAAAGGCATACTGACCAGTCATAAACTTCTTATTTGAAGGTAAAGGTTTCTTAAAAAAACCTCAATTATAAAAATACTATAAAAGACCCACTTTCAACCTTTATTCCACTTTGCACAGTAGGTCAAAGTGCAAAGAGGGAAAATATCTAATCCCAGGTCAAGTGTTTCTTACCTAAGCATTTTAAGACAAAAGAAAAGAACCCTCTGTCCTTCAACACTTCATGAGATTGTACTGGAGGCAGAGGACAGGCCTCTAAGGAGAACCTTTACATTGAGAGACTGAGCTTTGTATGTCACCATCTCTAGGAGATGCAGTTCTGTCATGCTGACATATGCCATTAAGAAAGCAGTAGTTCTCCAATTCATTTTTATGAGAAGGAAGGTTGAGGAAGACTGCCTCAAAAGAGAGACAACCGTGAGATGAGATGGGCATGATCTTAATGCAGATTGAGGATACAAGTTTACCCTTGTTTTCAGAAGCAAGAATGATTAATGGAGTACAAGCGTAGGAGACATGAGTGAACTTTAACAAACTCTGTAGCATGCTGAAAGATATGATTTGTGAGCTGTATTTTCTCTGTGGGCCTTTCCCATCTATGCACCATAAATATGCACACTGGCTACAAAATGAGACAGAGAATTCTGTCCTGGCCTTAAAATCTCTGACCCTCCTCCCTCTTCGTCTTGCCTGTCTGTGCATGTCTTGCCCTCTTCTTTGGATAATTTGTAGGTGTATCTTCTTCATAAGTTAAGCTTAAGGATGGAACATAATAACTAATAGTTGGACACTGTGAATGCCAATGAACTACAGAACCCAGCTGCCATTCAAATGTTTCTTATTCTCTCCAGGTGTAATCTAGGTAGGGCAGATGGCAATTTTACCATCTACCCTGAGAAAGAAGCAGTTCATAGCTGCCCTGAGGGGCGGATCAGAGATTAAGCGACACCTCAACCTCTTGTTCCTCTGATTTCGTATCTCTTTTTCCACAGAGAAGCTGACCTCTCCTTCTGCGTGCAGCTACTTGAGCAGACTGCAGCAAGGACTGGGAAACAAGGCTCTGAGCCCATCCATCTTTCCTTCTTGCCTATCTGCAGCAGTTTAGTAGTCACTGTTCTCTATTCAGGAGCTGTAACCACTGAACAAGGCATGACAGAGCTATGGAGTGTGCTTGCACTCTCCCCAAGGTCCCTCAATAAGCCTGGGACAATGATGTTTACAACAGTATTTCCTGCTTACAAGTTTGTAAATCTAGTTGCCTTTTTAAGGTCTCCTTTTTATGCCTGTTGGTTTTTGGCTGGAGGCAGTGTTTGTTGTAAAGATCAGCCCCTGGACCCCATGGGCATTTTTCATCCAGAGACCATTTCTGCAGAACAGCAGCTGGAGTGTAAAAAAATAGCCTTAGCTCCAAAGAGGTGCTGAGATTCAAGCTTCTGGTAAATGTTCATCTCAAGAGAAAGCTAATTGTGCCACCAGCAACGTAAAAACAATTCTGGCAGCCTGTCCGTTCTTTCCTGGGTGAACTGTGAAATCCAAGGAAGGGCTGACAAGAGCGGAAATGTTTGCACTGCAGGTTAGCAAAAGCTGCGACAGTCACGCTGTAGTGCCTGGAACAAAGGTCCCTCAGCACCTCTCACATCCTAATTAAGATCAGGGAATACTGCTTTTCAAATATGGGGATTGATGTGGTTTTGTTACAAGAAACTACCCTCACTGACTTGATTGCTGTAAGACTGTTCATGAAAATATGCTTAAATATATCCAAAAGGAGCCTATCCCTGTTTGTTCATTCTAACCTAAGTCAGCACAGAGCCTCACTGACTTCCAGTTGCAAATTTAGAGCCTATAGTGATTTAAAAACCAAATCAAAGAAATACTATCTATTACTGTTTATCAGAGCTGGAGTGAAGAAATTTCTAAATTAAAAAAGTCTCTTAAGTCATCAAGTGAAAACAGAAATTACACCATGAAGCCTTTTTTTCCAGAAAGAAATAATCAGGAAAATAATATCTTCCTTGAAATGTAATTGTCATTTTTAATCCAGCTAAGCAAGAGCATACGATCTATTCAGATGGAAGGCCTTTTTGTCAACAGATTGTAAACTAGTTTAAAAAAAAGAGAAAAGAACCCTTTGATTTTAAACTGTAGATAAAAGTTAAACCCACAAAGCAGCTGAGAGGAAGCAGAACAATCAATCATTCCCCTACTTCCAAATGCAGCTAATTGCCTCCAGTACCATCTTAGCACTATGGAACAAATCAGAAATCAAAAGCTATTTAATGTCAACACATCTAAACTATAGCAGTGGTTTTCACCAAATTATTAGAAAGCAATTTTCTTTAATTCAGCAATGGAACTTGCATCAAATTTCAGCCTTACCTAAGCTTTGGCAATGCACCAGGAGAGTATATGCCAACTTTGGTTCCACTGAGAATATTTTTCTTCTTGGATTTCAGAGATAGCTCTGTTTCCTGCATCCACAGAGACCTGGTTTACCCTCAAGGGCACTTGGCACCTAAATAAAAGAAATTCTGTTACAATTGTGCTTTCTTTCCCTTCACATTATCTAAGTATTCCAGTAACAATGTATGGGAAGGCCATGAGTTTGAGTTACAGCACGATGAAGTTTTAAATCATGCTTCTGCTATTTTCCTCCCTTCCATTCAGAGCTATTTCTACAAATGGCACTAATGATATGGTCACGGAATAGAAACCCGAAAGTTGGCATATCTTATGTTACCTCCCTCAGATCAGATGTAGTAAGTGGCATTGTGTGTCCTTGGCGCAGTGCAGTGGTAAGAATAAAATCCACTTACATGCATTTCCAAAGTCACAGAATATTTTGGCCCTATCCATTACTTGCATATAGTATGCTATATATTGTAGGTTAGCTGAGATTTTTCTCACGAAATTTTTTTCCAGAGGGTAATGTTTATTAGCCCGACCAACTTTTACCAAGGAAGAGGTTGGGAAGGGGAGCCAAATAAAAAGAGCTATGGTGCGTAAGCATTCATGTCTTACTTTGCACCAGGCTGGAAGTTTCCTATTCTGTTTGGTCTTGAAGCACGTGAGGAAGTTTTGAACTCTAAGGAAATGTAAAGATCTTCAGCTCTTCTTTATGAAAAGGGTTTCCTTTTTTTTTGAAAATGCAAATGTTTTTCAATCATAGAAAAATCAATTTCTGCCCGTTTCTATCAGATCCACGCTTAAGAGCTCCAAGTTTCTTCCAGTAGAGGGCTGTGAGATGCATACAGCACTTCTTATGCAGTTCATTACAGTGTTTTCATAACCAACTGTGACTTTCACCCCAGGGACATATATGCCGTACTATGAAATGGAATGAGAATATATGTTTAGCCAGGAATTTTCATTGTACATAATAGTTCAATGGCCATTTTATTTCTCCAACTTTAGTGCTTTCCTTTCAGAAGTGTACATTGTGCAGGCACCTGCAGCTATGTTTAAAGCGGTTAGGTTTCAAACAGGCAGTCTTTGTTCTCAGTTTTAAGTATAGAAGTGGGTTCTGGGTTGGTAAAATATATCCAATATATCAAAAGATAGCAATTATTTAAAAGCAGCAGTTTCCAAATAACATTTTTACAGCACAGAATTAACTCCTTAGCTATTTCTGACCTTAGATCATGTTTTGGAGACATTGCAGTGATTGTCTTTTCAACAAAGAATGATTCTCTCTCACTGAGTCCAAAGCCTAGTGTAGGACAGCCTGCCCATGAAGCAGAGGGCAGGAGTTACAATATGCTCTCCTGTGGTTCCCAGTGTACTGCATTCTACTACCAGCATGACGTTCTTCGTATCTGCAGTATACCAGAGTTCACCTTCATTAAGAGGATACTAAAGATACTCTTGTGCCTTCCTCCTCTTCAAAACACATCTAAATTACATGAAAAGCCAGAGAACAAGCAAAATGTCCTCCAATAGCAGTGAAATATGTGTCAGAAAAGAAAACAGATATTAGTTTCAAGTTTTGGAGAAGTTATTAAACAATAGAGAAAAACAGGGTCATACCCAACAAGTCTTAAAAATTCAACTGAAAGTCCTCATTACATTAAACACCTTTGTTGATGGAGTATGCCTCCTAATCCTTCTTTCCTGCAGTACCTTAAATGTCATCCCCTCTCCCCAGCCAGCTCACTTTTCCTCGATTCCCACACTCACACCCTCTCTTTGTTTCTTGCCTTTATCTGTGTTCATCAGTACTGCACTGTGACCCCCAACAGGTGAACTAATGCTGTTCCCTCTGTGCCAGATGAAAAGGGTAATGATTGCCATGGCCTACGTTGGTCACGGTCTAGGCCTTGGTTTAGAGGGCACTCTTGAGATGTATGATGCTTTGTGCATGTGAACACATATAGAACAACAGCAAGCCTCTGAGGGTAAGATAAGGATACAGCTGTGAAAAGGATAGTTGCATCCACACTTTACAAGAAATGGCAAAACTATTATTGCAGAGTTTTCCACTGGCAGAAGTGATAGGCCTTAGGGCAGCTCAGCTGTTACTGGTGACATCAGGGAGCCACTGGAGCCCCGTCAGTGTAGTGTGGTTGAGAACTGCCCAGACAGTGCCCCAGGCAGCTGCGAACCTGCGCACTTAGAGATTGCCTCCCAGGGTACACAGAGGCCCGGGCTTGAGAGGACATCCAGGGACACAGCAAAGGAACAGCAACGACTCCAGAGAAGCCAGTCTCATGGCACAGTCTAAGACAGGCAGCATGAACAGCTCTCTGAAAGTGGATCTTTTTCTCTTTGGGCTTTATTTGAAGCCCCTATAGAATTTAGAATAGGGCCTAACCTCTGGAAGGTCAAAAATGGGCAAAATAGACATCACAGGCTTCCTTCAAAAATTTTAGCCACATAGATGCTCTGGTTAATATTCCTTAAGATAATTAATTAATTAAGACAAATAATTAATTAAGATTATTATCTTTTCAGGATAGAGATCTTCCACAGATTTTTCTAGGGGGCAAAAAAGCAGAAATCTTTTTTGTCTTTTTTGTTGTGTGTGTGTGCCACACTAGATTTTGCAGAATTTGGCAGCTTGAGAAGGCTGATATGATTGCAGTGATTTCTTTCAGTTTTGCACTTCAAATTCCATCCTTTTTGCTAAAAAAGGAAGTCTCTTCTGTCATTAATTTTCGCACGTTTTTCCAAAAATGTGATGTTTCTTTAGCCTTCCTCTTTTGTTGTCATATTACAAGTCTAATTGACACTTCTGTGAGGCCTGGGAGGCATGGCCAGCATAGAATGTTCTCAGTCTCAGCACATACTTACCAATAGCATCAGCAAGGGATGTTCACATGGATTGAAGAAAAGATATTAAAAATTGAAGTTAACAGAAGAAAAACATGCAAAACTTGCTTCAGCATCCTCTGACATCAATAAGCATCTTCTGATTGGATTCAGCAAACTTCAGGTCAAGCCCATAAAGCATCTTCCGAAGGATGCTTAGTGTCTCTAGCCCTTGACCAATATATTAGCATGTGAGAGAAAAAACTTCATTTTTTTGTACAGGTTAGTCAGCTACTGCCATATCTTTTTACTTTACCAACTACCATGTACTTCAATGCCTGGAGACTGCCACATCATTGCCCTTCCCTGATTAACTCACTCATTCCATGGGAGAATCAAACTAGTATCCCTGACTATATTTCAGCTCCCTCCTTCCCCTCACGCTGATTTTGTACTTTATCCCACAGCATTAAAAGAAGTGCTATCACTCATCTGTCCTACTAATGCAACAAATGAAAAGTGCATCTCGGAGGAAACAAACACCTTCAGCAGTTTAAAATGCCATTCATATTTATGTTGCAAGAAAAGATGAACTACATTCAAGATGAGGAGCTAATGTAAGGTACGTCAAATATCTTGGACTTAGAGGAAGTGCTGTTTTCATGCTACATTATACTATATGTTACTGGTGAGCTCTGTGAATCCATGAAATATGAATGTATTTGCCTTGCAGAGGATAATCAAGTAGCTAAATTAGTGTTCACTTCACCTCCAGCACCTTCATGTGTTTGTCAGAAGTGTTTGTCAGAATTCCCTTGACACGCATCCCAATATGCTGAGTTGAATATATTCATAAACATATGATTATTTATAGAATAAAGGTAAGCTCCTATTCTGGCCAGGATGTTTTTCAACACAGGGACTGTCCTCTGTTTGGTGTTTGTATATCATTTACTTCAGTTGGATCATGACTGTAACATTGACAGCTGACACTGGTGCTACAACAATAAGTCAATTATCATGGTGATAACCTCGACACATACAAAGCTCCAGCTGCTTTTTAGGATTTTACTCGAACACTATTTGAGTCAGTGGGAAGTCCAGGGCTTCTGGATCAGGGCCCTCCAGAGACATAATCTCCTGAAAGAAAACCTAGCAGATTTAAGCACCAACATCCCTCTGGAACTGAACTTAAAATTATTTTGAAAGGCCTATACTTTTTCCATTTCATCATGGATTTAGTGACAGGTTCTATGTTGCTTCCTTTCTACTGCAAATATTTCAACAGATGCACTATTTTATTATGACTTTTCTCTCTCTCTCTTTTTTTTTTTTAAATTTCCCTGCTCAGGCTATATGCCCCAAAGGGATGAAAATAGAACAGGGATAAATGATAGCTTATTAAAAGAGGAAAGGGAAATATTCTTGTGATTACTTCTTTACTTCTCTGTCCACTGTTATACCTTGCTTTCACAGCTCTTAATGATCAATTTTATCATGAACTGTAAAGCACTGGTATGACATTGTTGACCTAACTTTTGGTCAACAATACTTTGCTGCACAGGCTCCCGGTCTCATAAGATAACAACCTCTTTCAGTTGATATGGGCTAGAAGTATAATAGGTTGAACATCAGCCAGCCTAAATGGAAAGTCTGTCAGCAGACAAAGCGCTGTACTGGAGACTGAATGGACTAGAAGTGAAGCATAATTAAATATGCAGGAGCTATTTTTCAATCTATTGAAATATAAGACAATTGAATGGAAAAGAGCCAGGAGAGATTCGGTTATGTTAGAGATGGACAAGAGAAGCTGCGTATCAAGGATTTGAACCCAATCATCATATGTTTGAATTTTGAAAAAGGTCAAGACCTTGCAGCCCCATAGTTTGGTTTAACCAAAGAAGAAATTTAGCTAGCAAAGATGATGGCAGCTGCAAATGGACTACACAGCCGTAAGACCTTCAGAAATAAGAAGAGTGAATAAAGAAATAAGCATAAGTTCCTAGGGGAAAACAAAAAAATCACAACATGGAGAAATCACAATATGGTCCTGCTTTCTGCAGGTCTTTGGGTAACTAGAGTAATATCCGGGTCTTTAATGCCCTGGTACTGAGAAGGCAGCTGTGATCTCTACCTGGGAAACACTTAAACAGCATAATGGTTTTTACCGGCCTGTGTGACATTGATCTGTGGATTTTGCTGAGAGTACCTATGGCTTCAGATGTCAGCAGCAGTGGATTAATCTAATTGTGACAGACAAAATAACATTGCTACACACATAAACTGGCTTTCTGGTCTGAGGATTTCATTTTGATGTGAATTTGCTGTACACAGCTGTACCCATATTGCTGAATAAATGCTCAGTTCAGTGCTAGTCATTGCTCAGCTACTCCCAACAGCTTGAAACCAAACTGGCTGTATGTGTTCTTGTGCTTTGCCTTAATCCTTGAGAAGATACAACATGACTGTAAGAAGTTCTTTTGGTCTCAATCCAGTCCAGCAGGCAGCTTCTAAGCTGTAACACATTATCCCCAAGCAAAGTGAGACTTGCACTACATAGAACAGGCAGCTGCAAATTAGAAAGTGTAAACTGTGCTCAGGAAGAGGGATACTGAAGCCAGCATCACTCCTTTTCAGTACAGTCCCACACAGTATAAACAACTGTAAAGCAGAACTGTCCAGTACAGATTTCGGTGGATATGTGATTGAAGATCCTCCTAAGCTGGTTGTTCAGGTTGGGATCCAGCTTAAACCAGTATTAGCCATCTCCATAGTCAAGAGAGAGAGGAGAAAGTACAGATTAATTATCCCTGTGTTTTAGAAACCTGCCATTGACTCTTGAAGGAAGGTGGGTGATGTGCTTACACGGTATTTTTAGCTGGCTGAAGCTTAAGTTAAAGAAGTTAACATCACAAATTTTCTGGAAATTTGGCACCAGTGTTTTTCCTTGGTTTATGCTCCTGTTCATGGACCTCCTTGGAGGTCACTGCAGACAGTGCACAATGAATGTTGAGCTAAGCAAGAGCACAAATTTTTGCCAAGAACCAAAGCCAGTCGTGCTGGTTTTGGCTGGGATAGAGTTAAATTTTCTTCATAGTAGATAATAATATAATAATTTTCTTCATGGGACTGTTTTGTATTTGTGCTGAAAACAGTGTTGATAACACAGAGATGTTTTCGTTACTGCTGAGCAGTGCTTACACAGATCAAGGCCTTTTCTGCTTTCTGCACAAGAAGTTGGGAGGGGACACAGCCAGGACAGCTGACCCCAACTGACCAAAGGGACATTCCATACCATATGACGTCATGCTCAGTATTTAAAGCTGGGGGAAGAAGGAGGAAGGGGGGACGTTCGGATTGATGGCGTTTGTCTTCCCAAGTCACCGTTAGGTGTGATGGAGCCCTGCTTTCCTGGAGATGGCTGAAAACCTGCCTGCCGATGGGAAGGAGTGAATGAATTCCTTGTTTAGCTTTGCTTGCGTGCGCGGCTTTTGCTTTACCTGTTAAACTGTCTTTATCTCAACCCACGAGTTTCCTCACTTTTACCTTTCCGATTCTCTCCCCCTTCCCACCAGGGGGGAGTGAGCAAGTGGCTGTGTGGTGCTTAGTTGCCGGCTGGGGCTAAACCACGACACCAGTGTACAGTGTCCAAATGAACGCTTAAAAATTGTTCCCTATGATTCACTCTTTTTGTACTTTTTGAATTGAATTACTTCTTTCCAATTTCCCATATACAATTTGATTATTACTGGTAACCTCTATGATTAAGACTTGTAAAAGCGAAGAGTTACAGACCAAAGGACTTGAACTCAATTTTCTGGAGTTTGGGACACTCATGGAAGTGAACACAGAAATTTAGGAACATGCTGGTTAGTTATTTCTTATTCAAAGGAAATATCATCAATTAAAACTCTTATAGGTTTAATTAATTAAGAGGTTCATCAATTAAACCTCTTATAGGTATTTGGATGAACCATGAAGTTTGTAGAGTTTATTTCCAGATCATAAAAATAGATAAAGGAAGAAAAACTATAAAATCATCCTTCCTAGGGAGAATAAGTAAAATGGCAAGCACTTAAATTTTCTTTTTATAAACTATTTAGTAATATTTATTTAATGATTGCCCAATTCAGCTACTGTAACATTTTTTAATAACTCATAAAGCATACTTTATGCCAGCCATGAGATTTAATGGCATCACAGTGGGAAGAAAATCTATCTTGACAAGAAGCTTCTGAAAGCAATGGGAAAAAATGAAGCTGAGGATTATGGAAGGGAAAAATATCCTTTTTATTGAGGTAAATGCTTTCTATCAGCTTCTTCATCTGTGTACTGTAGCTAGGCAGCTATTATATGCGATTTGAGTCTGTCAGTTGAAGAGCATTATGCATATTAGGGTGGGTAAAAGTAGTTGTGAGCAAGTTAAATTTAGACCTTATTACCTGCATTATGTTAATGCCTCTAGGTGCTAACAGATTGAAACCCGTTGTGATAGACACTGTACAAGCACATAGCAAGACAGAAGTCATTCAGGGCATGGACTGAATCAAAATAGACAAGACAGAAAAAGGGTAGGAGGTTTGGGGATGAAAGCAGAGAAAAATAAAGGAACTGGCAGGGAAAAACAAGGGAAAAAAGGGCTTATGATTTTTTTGGCAAAAAATATATTTTATCTATAAGCGAACATTTCTCAAAGTCGTAAAATGTTTTCATGAGCTATATTCTTCCCTAGGCACGTGAAAGCAATACATGCCAGTTAGTGTAGGCCCAGGTTCAAATCTGGTCTTCAAGGATTAAAAGACTTGGATCTTTGGTCTCCTAAAGAGTGACCTAATGACCAAGCTACTGTAGTTTCTTCTCCCCCAAGATGTTTCTGTGAAGACAAGATAGTGAGGCTTTTCAAAACTTCACAGGGTTTTGTGGCATAGGAAAAGATTTTCAAGACATCTCCCACCAGGAACGTCAATCTGCACCCCCAGAGCCACCCCCCCAGCCCCATGCTCTCCCCAACGGACTATGCAGTCTTACACTTTAGAAGTATTGTTCTTCTGTTGTTGGTTTGGTTTTTCCTAACCATAAGAACCACTGCTTCCTTTGGAGCTTAGCTTTCTATTCTGACCTTATTAAGCAAACAGCAGGAAGTTTGTAAACTTTTCTAAGTACACGCACAGGGACTCTCTTTTTGTTAGAGTTAGAACCACTGGTAAAATAGCTCACTGGCAACTCTAACCTGAGTTTAACTCTATATGCCTGGTACAACATGTAGTAGAGTTTAACACAGAACCTCAAAACAAACCAAAATTACTTAGTAGATTACCCAGATCTACTAATAACAATCACTGAGCTCTGAAGTGGCATGATGATAACTTGAAGCTGTGACAAAGGAGGCAGGGAAGAGAAAACTGATACTGGTCTACTGGTTATGGTCATACACCGTTTTACTAGCTAAATACTTGCAGAGAATGATTTAAGACAAGGAGACGCAGAACATGTATGTGTGTAGATATCAAATTAGTAGCTGACAAGCTCCATCGTATTGTGGCTTTATTTCTTTGGCTGTTAAGCAATTTCCATTTTAATGTCCTGAAAGGTGACTATTGCACGGTGAGAGACAACAGAGAGAGTTCCCATGTTTGAGGATTTGGAATGGCTGTCATCACACAATGGTTTGAGGCTTCTCTCTAGCCTTGCATTGCAAGGATGTTAAAAAATACTCCCCCAAGAACAACCTAATTCCTCACTGCAGCAGCAAACAAAGTGCTGTCATTTTGGTGAGTTTTATTTTGAAGTTTATACAACGGCTGATGGCATGCCTGAAGGAGAACTCCTTACATATCAGCAGAAGAAAAATTGAATCTTCTTTCCCCGTCCCCTTTCCAATTGTATCCATGCTACCTGGATACCCATGATGCTGTCTGATGTCACCACAGGGTAAGTTCCAAAAACGGATGCATCAGAACCATTTTGCTCTGGCAAGTTCATTTTAACAGTGTCTTCAACTTTACCAAGCATAATAATGGCAACAGGAATACAACACTGGGCTGTGTCTTGGATCTATTAATGGGAATTTACTTTCTAAGGTATTGGAGTACAAAGATGGATGGAAAAGTGATATGTGACATTTAAGTATTAACACTTACACTTTGATATTTTGCCATGTTTTTTGCCTTGTCTGACTTCATTGAAAACTATTGATAGAAAAGCCAGCTTCACTGGGTTTACAGCAACCAACTCTGTACCTTCCTCTGTCTGATAAAACTGCATCTTGCTTGTCATGGTCATATTCTGCCTTCCCGCTAATATACAGAAATGCGTCATCAAGAAAAGCTAATTCCAGTCTAGTCCCAAGAGCAGAATAAAGTATGAAACTGTGAATGTTTTTAAAAAGAACCTCCTTTTTTCTGTAGCTTTCAGGAAGATGGAGGATTTTCTAGTTTTATGATGAAACAAACTGAACTTCCAGATACCTTCATTCTGCTGAGGTTTGCTTTGCATACTCAATTGTCTCAAGCCCTGCAGAACCCAAACAGTCATTATGCAGCTCTAACTACATTTACTCATCAACCCACCCGGCTTGTTTCTGGTCACAACCTGGATGCCTGGGGTCAGCAGGGGGAGAATGAAGACAAGATGTGATTCCAGAGCATTGCCAGCTCTTTGCAGGAAAACATTTTTCCATAATTAAATGCTGATAACAAAGAAAGAAGCCTTAACCTGGCCAGTACCTTTCCTTCCTTTCCAATTCACCTTCCTAACTAGTTCCTTAATTTTCCTAAATTTTTGAAGAACTGAATTACCAAAGTTAAAGGGGTCAAATCAAGTGGTCAGATCAAACCCATGAACCCTGAAATCAAAACAATCCCGTAAAGCAAAACATCTGAAACTGTCACACTTTGGAGTTGGAATATGTGCCAGCAGCAAATGAGTTACATAGCCAAGGTGAGTTCCAAGAACATTGCTTTGCAATTTTCTATAGCAGGTTATATGGCCCCTATTCATATGAAGGCCTCCAAGTCTTTAACTTATTTATCCTCACAACATATTACGCTATGGAGAGTGAAGAAATATTTCTCCATTCATTAAGACAGAGAGGGACTGAGAGACCAGACCAACAAAGAATATATTTAGCCACTTGCTTCTCACTGAAATGGCATTAAGGGAGACAAGTAACATGCTTACATAATTTACTTACCTATATTGCTATTACCAATAAAACTCAACAAAAACATACTCGGGAAAAACAATATGAGCGTCTTCTGCAATATAAGAGCGCAGCAAAGATACATCAGAGTATGTACCAAATACACTCCTTCATTTGGTGTGCGTCTGACCCTTTGTGTTTCTTAGTGACTGATTAATATTTATGCAAACCACCACTTCAATTAGAAACATAGTGGGATTAATTGGATGGAAAAATACTTGCAACGAAGCAGATAAAGGGAAAAAAAAAATCAAAGAGAGCTTTTCTCTCTTTGTCTATTGCCACCAAAATAATGTAGGCAGTTATACGTTTAGTACAGGGATGTACCCCCTAAAGTGTTTCCAAACTAATAACCTTTGAAATGGATTTGCAGCCTTGGAGAGGCAGCAGGGATACACAAGGGAATAAGATTTGATTTAAGATGAACACTGGCTCATGCACTCATTAAAGTAGCCTGCTCTACAACAAAATGTCACAGGGTCACATCCAACCTGTATACTCAGAAAAATCTCTGTTTTGATTATTTTACCCCCTCAACGCCATGGGCTGCAAGAATTTGCATGAAGTGAACCTGGTGCCTTGATCCTGGAATATCAAATCATTAGGAGTGGAAGGAAATAGCCGCTACAGGCACAGTGCTGGCTACTCTGTGGTAGCATGGCCATGTGTAAGGTGTTGTATGCACATGTACAGCAAGGGGCTTCAAATCTCAGTTTTGCTTTTTTGGCATCGAACTTCTAAAGGATATCACACTGAGACTTCAGTTAACATTTTTGTGTGTGTTTGACAGGCTGGTTCATGTTTAAAAAGAAAAAAAAAAAAAGAGTTAAAAGAGAGAGCTTCAAGTGACTCCAGGACAGATTAAAGCCCTTGCTGCAGACTGCAAGCCATGGAATTCTTTCTGCTTCCTGACTACATTCCAGTAGGTTCATGTGACACATCTTCTATAGATCACAAACTTTCCCAGTAGCAGGAGAAACTCAAGATAACAGACAGGAAACTTCACTTTTCCAGAGTTTGCTTGAACAAAAAGAAATTATTCACTAAAGGCATCCTAACAGAGTGCTTTGCCTGGTAGTCTTGTTCTCACCGAGAATGCAGGGTCCCACTTGCTGGTGGATTTAGGGCAGAATTTTGCCCCCACCCACTGAGTGTTGCACCGATACAGAATGAAGCTGATCCTAGACCAGCTGCTGTTGCAATTGGTTTCCCCTATTGCAGATTAGGTGCTATATCCCCTGGATGCAAAACAATGGGGTAGATTCTGTCTTATTGGCCTCTGATATACTGGCAGCTCTCAACATAATTCTATCTAAACATCTTCAAAGAGCACCAAGCATGAGGGGGAAGCACAGTTAGCTTGCTAAGCCTTTCACTTAGTTACAAATGTGATAATAAGTCCATATTCAAAGAAACATTTCCCAAACCTTGTCCTCATTTTTAGCACTCCATGCTGACTTAAAGTTCTACTCAAATGTCAGATAAATCTAATGATAAGGGTTAGATCTGGAACTCCAGGTATGCCTGGAGCAGCACCTGGATATGAGCAGCACTGAACTTTGTGTTTGGCTTATATTCATGCAACAGTTTGGATCAGAATCATTGATTAACATGATCCTCGGCATTTTAACTAGTGGGAAATATGGCCTGGTGGTCTGGACTCAGACTTCCTCAATACCCTTAAGGCAAGGGCTGCATGGCAAGCTGGGAGGAAAACCCTAGATTGTGACCTGTTCTTCAATAGCAGTTTCATTACCAACCCTGCACCCATGGTTCCCCCATCATTCCAGTTTCCTCTACCTTCATGTAGATACCACACAAGTGTTCATGTTCATTGTTCAGCATTTACAGCTCCATTTTTTAAACTCAGCTTAAATATAAAAAAGAAATTGCTTGCTATGGGGTTTAATGTTACCACTATATTTAGACAATGACTTAACAATATTTTAATTGCAAGATAGTTGTGAAGAATCTACTTTCATAAGACATAAACTCACTAGCAGCAGGTATTACACAGAAAGAAAATTCTCTCTAGGCTCATACCCATGAAAATAAAGATGCAATTAGATATTAGATCTCTGCAATTAAAGAGAACATTGCAAACATATATTTCCATTTTCTTTTGTAATTTTTTTATTTATATCTCCAGCAACATATCACTTAAGCTAAAAACTGAGCCATGAAGTGTAATATTTACTGTTGAGCCCCAGGAATACATGCTGCTCTTATTTACACCCAGGAGGCCTCAGGTCACAACCTGATGTGGAGCCAATGCCAAAAGCTGTGGGATGGATATATAGAGTCATCAGTTTAAAGACGAACAGAGCCAAGAAATAATACATGTTGTTAATCATTATGGCTCATCCTATCTGGGTGACCAAAGACAAGCCCTGCTGTGTTAGCAGGCTGTAATGTCATGCAAAGGGGAGAGAGTCCACATGCTCTGGTCTGCAATTCAAGAAAGTATGTTTAAGTAAGTGAATACAATGAGGTAGGATCAAACATGGAACAAAACAGGACTTTTTATTACAGAAGGTCTTGTATTGTTTTCCATTAGAACTCCGTTTACCTACATAGAATCATAGAATCATTAAGGTTGGAAAAGACCTCTAAGATCATCAAGTCCATCATACGTTGTGTAGAACCTGATCATTTTTCCGTAATACTTTAAATAATTGCCTACATCTCTCACTTGCTATTTGGGCAGGGGATTTTACCTGACCAGAGCTATGACCACTGAACCTGTTCTGTCTCTCATTCTGCAAATGTAGCCCTTTTCAGAAACAACGAACCTGGATCCTTCATCAGTTTTCCTACAAGTACAATTCTATTATCTCAGAGAAACTTTCTGACCACCTGCATCTGAGTGAGAGGAGAAGCAGGTCCTAATCCTCTACTACATGCATGAGCTTCCCAGTCAGATTTACAGAATAGATACATAAAAATCTAAGAGATTTCTTGTAAGAAATCAAGTCCCTTTCTTCCCCTCATTGCTAAAACAGTGGGCTAGTTACTTGAAAAATAAACACCACATCTCTCCCCTCTCCTTTTTCTTGCCAATGGATCATGTTTTTCCTCAAATCCTGGCTCCAAATACCACCACACTAAAACACTGCACACAGTATGAATAAATCAGGCCTTCTAAACAAAAAAAGTTTGAAAGTGTTAAATGGAAAACTCAGCTTCATTTTCTTGTCCTTTAAAATGGTTATTGTGGATGATAGAAATAACTGTTTGTCAATGGAAAAAAATTTTATGGGGCAAAATGTTTCAGCCTAAATTATTCAGCTAATGGTTATTACCTCTGCAAAATGGAATAAAGAGCCATGCGATGCTGCTATGGCTGAAGCAATTTTGCTGCAGTACCTACAGAAGTAGTGTGAAATGTCTCCCTCAAGACAGCACTCAGAACTTCAGCTTTCTTGGAGAAAGAGCCACTGCAGAGGCACTTGCATAGTAGATTTGAAGAGCTTGATTACACTCTCGCGTACAATGCTTTTTCACTTTTGGCAGGAAGTTAGGAGCTGTCTACGCGAGCTCAGAATTTTATTTGCAAGGTTTTGCTGCTGGCTTTAAACACTGGTTCTTGCAATGCTAGCTCTTTCTTACTGCTGTTTAGAGGTGTTTTCTGCTTTGATGGACAAGATGCTGGGTATGTGCTTCCTTCTAACAGCATAATTCACAGATTCCTCAGCCTTCTTGGCATATCAAGCGGGAAATGGCTTATTGTGCACTCTATGTATGTGCGCTAATTTTGGCAACCTTCGCACTTAGCATAAGGAATGTAGGATGCCTTTGGCTATATGCCCTCCTCAACCCCTAAAAAAAGGCACCTTGTCAGTCGTTAGCAGTGCTGTCAGAATAGGAAGTTTGCCTCTCAGTTTCTATTGAAATGGCTTCACTTGGAGTGGGCCTAGACTAGGTTATGGATGGGTTCTCTACCTGAATCGTGCTCCTCCATGAGCTGGTGCAGCTCCAAGAGGGTCAGGGGAAATCCTGTTTCTTGCACAACCCAGGATACATCCAGGCTGGCTCTTTGCACTTCTCCTCCATTGCACTTTCTGCTGCTCCTTTCCTGAGCAAACCTCTGTTGTATGATACACAGGTGTGCCTCTCACATTGTCACATGAGCTTTTTCTAACTAGTTCAGGACAACAGCTTTTCCTGCATAATTTCCTTCCCCACCTACACTAATACTTTCTGCTTAAACAGCAGATGGAACAGTACATTGTGGGGAAGGAGGGCTTTGACACAGCTCTAAATCCCACACAGACAGTACTGTTTTCTCTTCAGGCTGCCCACCAACAGGAGATGCCTGGCGCTGCCTCTGTGCTAGCACAGGCGCACCCTCCTCCTTTTGTCCTCATTAGGAGCGTGTGGGCGCTGTTTCCACCAAGCCGCTGTGTGCCCATTCTGGCAGTTCCGCATCGTTAGCGATGCCAACAGGTTTCACAGCACCCTTCTGGCTGCCCCTCTGCCACCACCATGCACAGTTGAGCACAGGAAGAGAAGAAAAAGATGCTGATCACAATGCATGGATATGATGTCTCAAAAGCTCAGATGACTCTGCAGCTCAAATAATTACCCTCCAAAGCTCCCTCACATATATATACACACATACATGTATATATACGGCTTAGTTCTTGGATGGAACAGTCATCTATAGTGCTAACATGTATTTGACTACCTGATAAAGATTAGGATTTAACAACCCAAGTGTGTGTTACAGTGAGAGATCCACAGGGCAGGACTCATCTGGAAAATCTTTACCTAAGCTGATCTAAACTCACAAGTGAAAAATCTGCTGCTGGCAGAAGACTCGTTTTTTTGGGAGTGCTAAGCGTCTGTCATCTGTCCATATTTCTTTGTCACTAAGCATTCCTAAAAAACTTAAGCCAAAATGTATTTAATATGCTTCTGTAGACCAGTCATGGGCCATTTACCATAGTTTCACAGCATAGCAGTAAACTATAGATCATACTTTCTGATCCATTAGAAGGAATTTAGTTGTTCAGTAGTTATGAACTTTGAAGGGGACAGGTATGGTCAAATACCTTCTGCTCTTTCGAACACCCCTGCTCAGCATTACTAAGCAAAGTGCTTAAAACCAGGAAAGGTTAGTATTAGGAACACATATATCACCACAGAACCACTTTCTTTAGTGATTGATCACGTACCGTGACACTGTCACAATCTATTTCAAAAGTGATCATGCCATTTTTTATCCATGACAGAGATCAGAAGATGTAATAAAAATAATACTACTGATAACAGAGTGGTTGAAAGCAGAAGTTACTGTTACAGTAAGGACTGTATAGCACATTCTTCTCCTGGAGCAATTAACAAGACCTCTGAGCTGGAGTGTAAAGCTATGCTAAAAAATGACTCTTCAGTATCTGAAGGAAGAGAAGAGAATTCTTCTTGAGCAGTGTGAACATCTAGAAGTATATTTTCACACTCAACATTTCAGCAGCACTAGAGCTGCTGCCATTACCTCTTCCTTCTGCTTACCCTTTCCCATGGATAGATGTTCCAATTCATCGGATTCTGACTTTGATCCACATGACTGCATGAACCCTTGTCAGAAGAGTGGCTTGAGGCTGACAGCAAGTAGCCGGTGCTACTAAAGTATTATCCACCTTCATGTGGGTCAAATTTAGTAGAAGAACACAATTAAATTGGGAAAGTGAAAAAAAGAAATAAAGATAACTACACATTTAATGAAGCTCTGACATTTCCTTTTGAAGCACCTAATGACTCCAGTGGACCCCAAACTCTGGAAGAGTCAGTGTGACCTAAATGGCTCACAAGCTCAAGGTTAAAATTAAAACTTCTAATGTCATTCACTAAGATTGAAGATACTTCATCTCCTTTCAAGGAAAAAAAAAAGGAAATATTTAAGTGCTTTTGAAAATGCTGCTTTTGACTTCTAAGCCACTCAGGATGTCCAACAATGTACAGGTGCTGTGTAAAATTTGAAAGCACTTGGGACATTAAAAAAACTAGCCTAGATAAGGCACTAGAATATATATTCTGGGAGTCAACCCATAAGTAGAAGAATAATGAAATGGGTTGTATACCATTTTTCATCACTACGTGTATGATTTCACTACTCAAATAAACATCAAACTCAGGATAAGTTATGGATTATACTTTACACATTAATTGCTAAATACCTAATTGATGAATATTTCTATATCACATCATATTATATTTATAATTCTTAATATACCTATTGGGAAATATAAACTTAGATCAAAAGCTTCTCTGATAAACTATTGGTCAGCAGTTGCTTAAAAGGTCCTTAAATATTCAGTCATGTACCTACTTTTTAAAGTAAACTAACATCAATGAAGCCAGTTTTCTGCAGACTTTCATTGTTTCTTATGTGGATGATGCAGCTTTACCCTATTGTAACCACAAAATTTAGACACATACTGACAAGGTGATAATTTTCAGAATCATAATAAAGATGTTTTAAAACCTGGATCCACTAAATGGGAGATTTGCTACAGTCTTCAACATCACCAGGATTCACATCACTGTTAATCTAGATCCTCTCAGGCAAACAAGTGTTTTTGTCACATCTAAAATAGAGCCAAACTTAGTATTTGTTACCTGAAATACTGGATTGTTTTTCCTAATTTCATAATGAAGAAAAGATCGACACCACTGTCAAGAGATTTCACTTTTTTGACATTGTAACTGAAGAATTTGAGAAAGGAACTACTACAGTTTTACAGTTGATATGGAAAAGAGATGCAAAGCTAATGTTACCTATTTATGAAAAATTTTAAAATAAAAAATTTCACACTCAAAGCCTGAGGTAGGCAATAATTTTCTTCAGCTACAGTCAGATGGTCACTGTAGAAACTAATACGGTAAGTTAAGAACTATCTTCCTCTTGTTTACTACCACCTATTTAGCTGAAGAGCTAAATAAATATGTAAACATGAAAAAGGATGTAACCCACAAAGAACAAATGCAAATTTGTACATTCAAGATCAACCATTTTTACAAGTGCAGAGTAGAAGACACAGGCTGGTCCCTTTTCTGCAGAAAGAAAAAGCCAGAGATTAGAGAGAGTCAAAAGCAGAATATGAGCCAAAAGTTTGATAAACCATCAGGGAAACACTAACGGTAGTTTAACTGCAAGCCACGTGACACATCGTTGTCATTCTCTACTCATCTATAACTGTATTGAGCTTTGGAAACTACACTTCAGGAAAAAAGTTGACTCATTCCAGCAGTGAGAAAGATCAAAGTACTAGACTTACGAGGTAGGGTTGAAAGATCTGGGGCTGTGCAGTCTAGAGAATAGAGGGTTAAAAGACGGGATAACAGTCTTCAAAGTACATAAAAGACTGCTGCAAAGGAGAAAAAGAATAAGCAGGTTTTGTATGCTTATTTTAGGGAGAAGTAATAGCAATGGGCTGAATCTGCAACTGGGGAGAATTAGATTAGACATAGAGAATATCCTGTAAAACTAAGGATAACTAAGCCCTGAAATAGATTGTGTGGGGAGATGGGGAATCTGTGTCTTTGGAGTTTTTAAAGGATGTGTTAGGCAAACATCTGACACAAATTACATAGGTGTAATTTCTCATGTCTAGGGGCAGGGAGATGAACTACAAGAGTCTGTGGATTATCTGTGCCACAGACATTAGCTCAGAGTGAAGCTGGGGAGCCTGGAAATACTGCACAGACACACCCAGACCACGCCAAGGTCCTGCCAGGCTTGGGAGATCACCTCACCGTCACTATTGGTCTGGCCAACAGCCGCAGCAATTCCAGTCTTGGGAAAGTGCGAGATGCCAGTTACAGTAATTTTCTCTGCAGGGTTTACCATTATTGCTCCAGAAGAGTGCGATGCCTAGAGCCACCTCTGAACCAGTGCTGCACTATGCTGGAGCCCAACTTTTGGAAGTTGGTGGGAGTAAGACACAGAGACATTGGGAGCAAAATGTGGTTCCATGCTTTGCTTCCTTAAGAATGCACTGCAGTTCTCATATTATTTGGGTCTCCCTACAGTCAGGTAGTCTCCTATGCCCCACCAGGGAAGGGAAGTTGACTAGCAAAACCTTCTTGATGCCTGTCCAGTCTTGTTTTCCGCGACTAGGACACTGACATGTTTCGTGAAAGAAATGCAGCCATTATGAAGTTTTGGGTCTATCAAATGGAATTGTAGTGGACAAAGTCCAGTGAACAAATTTTTCATTCAAAGGATGCTACAGATGTGAAAATGGGCTGCATAAGAACGTGGGAGAAAGCAACCTCTTTGCTTAAGTGCCCCTCACTACAAGAAGGACATTAAGGTGCTGGAGCGTATCCAGAGAAGGGCAACGAAGCTGGTGAAGGGCCCGGAGCACAAGTCTTATGAGGAGCGGCTGAGGCAACTGGGACTGTTTAGCCTGGAGAAGAGGAGGCTCAGG
Organism: Fulmarus glacialis; assembly: GCF_000690835.1. NCBI lineage: Eukaryota > Metazoa > Chordata > Aves > Procellariiformes > Procellariidae > Fulmarus > Fulmarus glacialis. The sequence continues at coordinate 82,129 of NW_009185850.1, forward strand.
GGAAACCTTATTGCGCTCTACAATTACCTGAAAGGAGGTTGTAGCGAGGTGGGTGTCAGTCTCTTCTCCCAAGTAACAAGCGATAGGACGAGAGGAAATGGCCTCAAGTTGCGCCAAGGGAGGTTTAGACTGGACATTAGGAAAAACTTCTTTACTGAAAGAGTGGTCAGGCCTTGGAACAGGCTGCCCAGGGAAGTGGTGGAGTCACCATCCCTGGAAGTATTTAAAAGACATGTAGATGAGGCGCTTAGGGATATGGTTTAGTGGGCATGGTAATGTTGGGTTGACGGTTGGACTCGATGATCTTAGAGGTCTTTTCCAACCTTAATGATTCTATGATTCTATGATTAATGGTCCAAGCTTGTCCCAATGAGAGACATTCTGTTTGGTTACAGGATTTGGTTTCCTTCGGGAAAGGATGTCACTGAAAGGCATCTGTAAAGAATCCCACAAAGAAAGTGCAAGACCTGTGATGTCAATGTCTTGAAAACCATTTCTGTGGTGCTGCTTCCCTCCTCCCCCATGCCCTGCCTGAGAATTTGAATAAATTATGCAAGCTGGCATGACAAGGGAGCATTAATGGGCCATTTACCACCTGAGAAGTGCATTAACAGGTCATTAATGTGTATCCTGCAGCGTTCTGCTGTTAGGACTCACTAGATATTTCATATTTTTAAAAAGATTAATCTTTTCTTTTTTTAAGTAAAAGTTTTTACTTCCATTTTTCTTCCTTCTTCTGAATAAATCTTTAGGTTCTAGGGGAATAATAATTCATAAAAACAGAATGAAAAGACAGGGTAAAATAAGAACAGCAGCTTTCTATTATTCTGTGGACATAGTTCTCCCAGCTGATGTACATACCTATGTGCATGTTCCTAGCAGGAGGAACATACCAATTCTGTGATCTCATCTCTTCTCACGGGAATATGACACAGTTCCACAGAAGCTTCAGTTAAGATACTAATGGCCTTAATCAAGCAGACTGACCATAAGAAATCAGTTAAGTTGAGGGCTCTCCCAACTCCAAGTTATTACATAGAGAACTGAAGATGCCTAGCACTTCATACAAGTAGACCCTGACGGAAAAAAATTAAGGTAACAGTGCATGAACTTGTGCCTGGATTAGTCTTGGTATGGAGGAGAAATTGGATTAATAGGTCCTCACAGATCCTCTTTCAGTGAAAATGGTGCTTTTTGAACGCATGAGGCACTGTTGGATTCTTCAGTGCTGAAATGAACAAGAAGAATCGAGAGTTGACAATAAGTCGTTATTGCAATATCAGAGATGACAATTTTTCTCTTCTGCACCATCTCTTACTCTTGTCCATACAAGTTTGGGAATGAAAAAATAAGGTTTTAATACCATCAGAGAATTTATTGTTCTATCAGAAATGTATCTTTTGCTAAATGAATGCAGATGTTCATGCCAGGACAGGAGTACTTTGTAATTGGAAAAGAGCTGAAAATAGAAAAAAGGAAGTGCATTCCTACCATGCCTTAAATTGCCTGTAATCCTTGAAACACAATCAATTGTATTCAGGTACAGTGAAGTCTTTTGCTTGATTACTTCTCAGCCTGACAACAATAGCTTGAATTTCTACAAAGGGAGCAAGTGCTTTTCTAAAGATGATTAGTCCACTTCGGTGTGCTCCGAGATTTTTTGGAAGAGGACAGTACCTGTCTAGTCCTCATGCATTCACTGAGCCTAAGAACAAAAAGAAGTAAAAGACACCAGAAACACTTAAAATACATTCTGAGTGTTCTCCTCTAGGAAGTGGACCTGACACTGGGATCTACTCAGCAAAAGAGGTGCACTGAGACTGGAAAATGGACAATATCATCCTCTTTCTTTATGATCACTTGTGAGCTTTATTTCTTATAAATAAGTGGAAATGTTGTAAATCACAGGTAAAGACTGTGAAAGTTGGATTTTTCGGTTACTGAAAATAATTACATGGACCCAGATTACAACGGCAAAATATTTGCATGAATGAAAAAGGCCTACTGGATCATTAGGTCGTAAAGAAAAGGACCAAGGACAAGAGTGGTGTAACTCAAATTTCATCAAATTTCAATTTCATCAGAGAACTCAAAACAAAAAAGCAAACACCCCCCTCACCCCCCCGAAAACCTAAGAGGGAAGGCAACAAACAGATAGAAAAAAGCTAGCAGTTCCAGTCTTGCTCCAATTAGAAAATTAACAGGTAAGACAGCTTCAGTGTTTTTCCTTCATGTACTTCTTTCACTGGTTCCTATGTTTAAGAGAGGGTTGGCCTGTAATTACAGATGATCTTTACCTGCCGCTTTTCTCTGAAGTACAAGTATGTGTAAAAGACATCATAAGTCAGAAGATACCATCTTTGCACATGGCTTGAACTCTATTACATATGGGGCTCAAAGAAAGCAGATATGAAAAAGTTTTTCATAGCAGTTTGAGACCCAGAAAGCAACTCACCAATGCCAGTGCTAATGAACTGAACACTGAAGGTAATGTGAGGTCAAAGATCAGGTTAAGTACTTATGACATATTCACTCACTACCAGGATCAATAGAAAAATAGGTCAGTGTCTTGCTTTCTTAGGATTTTTAGTGGCTCTGTGTCCAGGTACTTGCATATGACAGAAGGAGCCAGACTCGCATGTAAAGTGAACTAAGGTCTTATTAAGATTTTATCTAACCTCTACTAAATTCAGTAGCCCAAATGAAACATGTAACTCCATCCCACTCCATCTGTAAGGTATTATTATTGAGTTCTTAGCGAATAACTATTTATTATTTTCTTAATTTTTAGCCACAGCACAGTATATTTTAACTTAGCAACCTTCCAGTGAGTTTGGGCTCCAGGATATATGACTGTCTCTTAAAATAAAAAGCACTGGTAATACAGTGAGAGAGGCAAGCCAGCTTGCAGCTTATAGATTTTTCAAGAGGAAATGGTGATTGAACTGACCATGGTAGGGATGGCTTTTAGTTTGAGCCGAAGGAAATGGATGTGGCAATAATTCCATGTTACCTATTGAATGTTAATTTCAGAGACATTCTTTGCTGAGTGTTTGAAAGGACAAAATTTGAATTCTAATTTCCAGAGAAGGCAAAGGCATTTATAGCAATTGCCTTTGTGTAATTGCTAGAGTACAGATTGTATGCAGGGGCATAGGACAATGCATCTCATAAGGAGTCAAAGATAAATGACTTAATCTGAGATCTACAACTCTAATTATATACATCTCTCTATCCTAAAGGGTTTTATTTTGCTATGGTTGCTTTTAGAGCCATTAACAAAATGTTGCATTATATCTCTGTTAGCGTGGGGGTATGTGCAAAGACTGCATATATGCCTAAAGCCTATTTTTATATTGAATGAGTCCTAAAATGGAATTCAAATCCAGTTTGTTTCTGTTACAGTGCTGTGATCATTACAAGTTATTATTTAAAAAAAATATTGATAATCATATTTATGCATTGAAAGGGTGTGTAAGAAAGGAATAGAATTAATATTAAAAAGGTGAAGTAGGAAATACTTACAAAGGAGCAAGCAAAGAATGAATCTGGCTACAAATGCATTATCTCCCTAGCAACACAAATCTCAGCCTAAGCTTTCTCTTTAAGCTTAAGTTCTGTTGGCTACAAAAACAAGATCTCCTCTGCTTCCACACTGAAATTGGTACTCTGACTTCTCCATCCTGGAGGAAATGTGTAAAGATTTCCCTGCAAGGATAGGAAATAATGGTTCAGCTGAAAGATGCAGATCACCATCATCATCATTCCAGGAGGATCCACATCACCAAGCACGTCTGTTGAGCTAAGTGATGTAACAAATTATGGGAAAATATTACTGCTACTCTGAAGTCTGAGTAGCCAAGGATGGCTCAGAGGCATTCAGAGAACTGCCAGTCAACTATGGAAAGTTTGATATTAAAGTGATGTCCTCTGCTTCTGCTGATGAAGACTCACAAAATGCACAGAAACAGGTTCTGCATCTATAAAGTGCTCCCTCTATCAAAGCTCCAGCTAGTTAATACTCATACGTAAAACTTTTGGGGGAAGCAATCAGTACCACAGACCTGCAGGTCTACAAACCTTACATGTGAGTTGATATCAGTGCAGATAATTCCTGTGTTTGATCTCCTATGGTTGCATCAAAATGGAACTCCTGAACAAGTGATTCTTTTGAGGACAAGTTTTTTTAAGCACTACATAGTATAAGAGAAAGGAGACATATCTTCCACTTGTGTTATTTCCTACCCATTGGGTAGATATATTTCCTATGGAAGAAAAGGAGTGTATATCTTCATAATAAAAATACTGGGAGAATGTTTAAATCTTTTCTAAATCAATACTTGGACTCAGGATTCTTACATTTTCCAGGACAGCAGAGTACCATCTGCACTGCTCATTTCAACCCTGAATCAAAGTCCTTAAGTATACAGCCACAGGAATTGCAGAGATGCCTGTGCAAAATGAACGGGATGTGAGCAGATGCTGATTTGTAAGCATTGCGACCAAATAACAACGGCGTAACTTTCAAAAAGAAAGCCAAAGGCTACAAGTGCTTCTTTATATTAAATAAGATGCTCATACCCTCTTTTTGTAAATGACTTAAACCAGTGGAATGTGCTGTGGGAAAATGAGAAGTGGTGTACATGAATTAGCTGCTATCCTTCAGTTAAACACTGTTAAGTCTGTCATCTAGCACGGTGAGCGTTTGCATACCAAGAGGTTAAAGCACAACACAACGGAATTCCCTAATAAGGCTTTGACTGACTAAGAATTCACCTCAATCCTATTGGACATTCAGTCCAGGTCTGCAGTATGAGGAGATGATCAGCAATTTGAGAAGCCCAAATAATAGACCACAGAGATTATCTGACAGAAATCAGAGCTAATGTGGCATCTCACATGACTGCATGAGGCTGTTTGAAGATGAACTTCAATAAAAAAGGTCATCTTTTCTCAGCAGTCTTCAACAGGAAGAACATGAGAGTGTCCAGATGGGATCACACAATTAATTGTAGGTTGATGCACCACTGATTTTTACAGTTTTCTAAATTAGCTGGTTAATTCTAAGGCAACATACGAGAAGTAGTCTCTGCTCACATCTCCATCGCTTTCTAAGCTTTGGAAGCAGCATGTTACATTAAGGATCATACATGAACTTGGCTGATTTATGTAGCCTTTGGAGATGACCTGGATTATAGTAATTCAAAGATGAAAATGCTTTCAGAGGGCAAAGAAGAGGAGGAGCAAAAACTTAGCAATCTACCCTTCCCTCCTAAGCTCTCCATCAAAAGTGGCACTTCTCAATCTTCTTTGCTATGTCACACAATCATTTTTATTTGTAACCAGATAAAAATAAGGTGGAATGCAGGATGTTTTTCCTATTCTTTGCTTCCTTCCTTGGGAGTGTTTAAAATTTGGAGGGCAAAGGGATGGTTGATTTTTTTTTTTTTAATAATTGTTTTGTAAACCACCTCCTCAGAGACTAGAGACTCTGAAGACCACCACTGAACCACAGACTCAAGGCTGGGTAACACTGACCAAGAGTAAATTCTTTCAATGACAAGAAAGTCACTCACTCTACCCTGATGGTAATGAGGGAAAAAAAAAATTCTGCTTTGCCATTTCATCTGCTTCTGGAGCTGAATGGCCATGCTTTGCCTCCTTCAAAGGACATATTCTAAAAGTTACAGTCTTGTTCTAGAAAGCAAACCCTTTTGTTTCAAACTGGTTGACAAGTTAAAAGGCTTATCCAACTTTTACAAATCCATGCAGGTTTCATTCACTATAAGCTGTCTCTCTTGTTTTCTTTAGAAAAATGAATTCAGCTAATACTTAATAAAAATGGATCTATGCCTGTTAACATATAGCAGCTGTTCAAAGAGGAGCAAAAGCACTTTCACTGAATTGGAAATATGGTATCAATTTTTTGTCTGTTTTTGTCCTAGTCAATCAACTCTTGTACCTACATACAGTCTGTAGAGTCCCACATCCATAACCTGTAGCACATGAAGAAAAAACTATGCATATACATAAATTACCAGGAAAGACTTTCTTTAGGTTTGAAACTAGACACATTGCACCTCAGTGAACATCACTAAGTTTTTACTCTGAAAAATACAATTTATTTAAGGAAAGGAATACTCCCACCCCAAAAGCTCCTGTAAAACAAACTGTGCAACCTCAACTACACAAAGTAAAAATCCCAGTTCTTATCGCCATAAAGGATGCTTTTCAAAACATTCTTGAGAATGACTATGTTTTAGTTTGAAAAAAAAAGTCATAGCAAAATTTTAACAAAATAATTTGCGTTATAAACTGCTACTACAAGTGATTCCTGGTGACCAACAGACTTGAATGTTTATCTTCCTGTCACCCAGCCCTATAAAAGGCCACAGCCACGAAATTGTGAGTGCTCAGTATCTTACCCATTTTGTTATAAAATAGTAGTGCTATTTGGGTCCACACCATTTGACTATGCACTCACCCTAGAACTTCACATCAGATTTTAATAACAAGGTGTATAATATAACAAAAAAAGAAAAAAGCCTTTGAATATAGACAAGTAGATATGCAGGCTAAAAAAAGAAGAAAAATATGCAAATTAGATCTAAAGAGGTTTACTTGGTAAGTTTTCACTATAAATCAGAGATTCAAGGCAAGTTACAAACAAGGCTGATTCTACCAAAGATGCACTGGCTACTTAAGAGATCAATTGCCCATACCGCATCTTTGACCAAGAAATCCAGAAGAACAGACTAGCTGCACAACCGTGGCATAAACAACATTTACCACATATAACCTCAGGGCTCTCAGAACAGGTTATAAGCATCAAGCCAGAAGGGAATTACCGAGAATAACAATCAACATAGATTCTTTGTTCTCTTAATCCTTTTGGTCTAACTTCGTGTTCTCTAAGCTACTTGGCCCTTCAAAGCAGAAGAGGTAATTGAATTTCAAAATAACCCATAATGGCACTCATTTCAATATTGCACAGTACTGATTTTTATTCTGGGTGTAGTGTCTGTTCTTTGCTGTAGGAATTTCCATATGCTCCTTGCCCTGAATTTCGAAGAATAAGTTTGTCTAATGGAGCTGAATACTGAGATTTTTCCCCCATGACTTATGGGTGCAATTTGAAAGGGGAGGGGGGGAAGTAACATGTAAATGAAAAGCACATACAACACTGTTATGATAAACAGCCCTTGCAATTTGCTTAGCTATAGCTTGTTCTTCATTCCCAGAGGCACTAGTCACGTTTATTATGAGATGACAGCTGAGTTTTATTCTCAAGATTGTGCAGATTTCTCACCTGACTAACTCATGACTGTATATTTCAGGTCAGAGAGAACATAAGCTGGGCTCTATATTTCTTCTCATGGGTGTTCTCCCCTGTCATTCTTTATGTTGATTTCCATCTCTCAGCCCCACCAATAAGTTCAATTTTCTCAACTTTTTTTTTTTTTTTAAAGCAGATTTTAGAACAATCTGCATGCCTTCTTTCACAGGGCATCTTGTGCATGGTCTACTCTCCATACCCTAAACACAGACCAGTTATGTTGTGTCCGTGAACTGAGTTGACTGGTATGTGGATCAACAGATGTCTGCTTCCTCATTCTTTCATCACTATATCCCATCTTCACATTGCAAGTATTTGGAAGTCACATTTTCTGTGTTACTGCAAGCAGACAATTTGCTGTAGTATGAGAGCTAAAGGACATGGGAGACTATCAGTGACATTTATCAGTAACAATTTATGTAACTTAAAGGATAGAGCACAGACTGCAGTTCAGAAGTTCAATTATCAACTCTGCCGCTGGTCTGCAGTGTTACCCTGGGCTAGTTGCTGTCATCTGCTGTTTTAGTTTTCCACATGTAAATGGGCAAATTATGCTACTTTGTGAAATACTTAAATCACATATCTCTTGTATATGAAAGACTGGATGCCAAGATAATAGGGTCTATTATTTTTAAAATGCTTATAAACATCTGGCAGAGAGATATTCGTTATATCAGTTCAGTAGAATAGCTTCCATTTCTGAGCCCCTGGCTTTGACTGAGATTGGTAGCATCATCTCTACAACTCTGTTGAGCAATTTGTAATTGGTTGTTTCAGGACTAGGATGATAGTAAGAATAGACTTGAAATTTGCTCTGCCAGTTTCTACAAACACTGACCTCCTTTTTCAGGGCTATCAAACTAGCATTGCTCCCCTTCACTGCTTTTGCTTAATAAAATAAATACGAATTATGTACATAATCCACATCTGCACAGACAGGTCAAGAAATCAGAAAACTTGGATAAACACCAGCCAAGCCAGATGGAACATTTAGTTAGCAAGGAGACTGCATTAAAAAGCTGTATTAAAACTTAAATCACAACGGTTGTTTTTCAGGGTTGGTAAGACCATCCTTAATGGCTATGTCAATTACTGTTAAGATAGGCTTTGGCAACTTCAGGGTCCCAAAAGTGAAAAGTAGATTGAATCTTCTCCAGAAATTTTGCTTCATTGATTAAAATCTCTGCAAGCTTCCCACACACCTCATGCTCTGCTCACCAGCTCACAATATTGAGAACATCTATGCCTTTGAAATCATCTTCATCTAGTAATGTACACTATTTAGCTCATTTAGCAATACAATTCAGACTCCATGTTGCTCTTGCAACGCCACTCGTAAGACTTAAGACCATCTCTCCACACTACAGGTTCAGGATCTAGTTTAAGAATGAAAAACCTCCCAAATCTGAATGTTTTCAAGCAGATCTTTTGCTTGTCAGATGAGAACATGGGTTTCACATTACTCATGGCACATTTATTTATTCATTCCTCAAAATCTTCCTTTGGTAACCCTACCATGTGTAAATTTTATTATTTTCCCTCCTCAGTTTAATCTTCAGGAAACAAAGAAACAGTTTTATAAAATAGTGAAAAAATTACCAATTTCCCCTCCAATTGGATGGGAATTGGAGGTCAAGCCCCTGAGGACCATCCTGTGGTTTTGACCATTAAATGGATGAAGGATGAAGTGAAGTGTCCTGGAGACACGGGTTTTGATATTCTAAGCCATCTACTGGGCAAGTAGAAGCTCAGCAGATTTTCTTATAGATTCTTACTTGTGTTCATATGACAAATTCATAGATCCCCAATGATTTTAATGGAATGTCTTAAACTTTCCATAATTTCTCTGTTTTCCCTTACAAAGAAATGACACTCAAGCAAGAATTACTTCAGCAGAAAATTCCCGGCCAATTTTATATCAAATACTGGTGGGGTATTTGATGGGTAACAAAGCTGAGTTTTCACATCATGTTTTTAGATTTTTACAAACCTGTATACACAGTTAAACACACATGGAGACTGGACACTTCCCCTCTGAAAAAAACAAAAATTGAAGTCTGGTGGCTGGTTGTGATTAGATTGTTAGTATTTCCTCTCTTATCTTCCCCCTTTTTATATTTTTCCCTAAAACCCCAAAAATACACCCTGGGCTTCTTTAATTTGTTTGAAATGCATGTTGGCCAAGGAGCTGCATTACACTCATCTGTGGAGGCAGCTGCTCGCCCACCCTTCTGTCTGGAGAAGAGATGAAAACAGAGGCTCAACAGAATTTTTCGTTCTTCCAGTGTGCTTGCCTACTTAATCAAAATCCACAACTGCTGCCAACTGTCAGCAGACTTACGGTTTATAAATGTTGTAGTTCAACAGGCGCTAATGCTGTATGTTATCTTAAAATAATAACAACTTCCATCTCGAGCAAAATTGAGATTTTTTGTGTGAGAAGGAGCACACTTGCTAATGTTCAGTTTATTTTAGTTTTATAACAGTCTGGCAGTTTAAGATGGGGGTTGAGCATTTGTATTTTGTGTGAAGGTGCTAGAGGATAAAGCTACTGAGTTTTCCCTGATGTTACCCTAAGATTCAGAAAACTTGAGGAGGGAAGAGAAGATATTCATATTGTTTAACATTATACAACTAAATTCAAGCCTCCCTAGACTTCAAAGATTCAAGGTTCTTCAGACACCCGTTAATGGAATAAGACTAACACAAGCACTTTGGATTAGTCTGTGTAGGGTTTAACTAAGAGAGGAGACTAGTCTCTCAGCTTAGGCAGCTAAGAGGTTCTAGAACTGGACAGGATGAACGCCCTGCCACTTCCCTCATATATGAAGGTATCCTGCTTTGAGCAGAAGGTTAGACTAGACTTCCCCAGAGGTCCATTCTAACCACATTTCTTTGCTTTGATGTAGAAAACAATCTCCTTGGGACATAAACCAAGTCCTATTAACTTTTAGGTACAGCATCCCACATTCTGGAGCTCTACTTTTTTACTGAGGTGGGGAGGTATAAACAGCAATGTAATAGAAACATTAGAAGATATAAATGCAGTACCTAGGGCTTGTCAGAAAGCCTTTTACTGGAAAAGATCTACTAAGTCGAAGTCCACCCTCCCAGACCCCTCAGATTAGAAAACTGCAACATGCAAACAACTTAAAAATATATATTTCATTTGAAGTATCATAAAAAGGGGAAAAAAGAAAAAAAAAAAAAAAGAAAGCAAAAATTACCAGAGAGAAACCTTCTAACCAAGACAAGAAAATCCCCACCTTTCTGAAAGGTAACAATCCCATCAGATTTAGAAGCAGACCAGCATTTCAGAGGTAATTCCAGCATTCCTGTGAGCAAACCTGTAGTCCTGCTGGAGAGCCTTAGCCTCCATGGGTCCATGCAAACCTGGGGCTCGTGGTGCATGGGTGCATTTGCAGAAGGAAGCCCTTACACTGGTAAGCAGTAACAGAACTTTCTTTAAATGGCCTGCAGCTAGCCAAGGAGTAGTATGCTCTCGTAAGCATCTCCTATAGAAATTAGTGGTCTTGGTATGTTTCTCTGGTAGAATGGGTTTTGTTTTGTTCCTTCCATTGGTGATTAACTATCTCCAAAGCATCATACCTCTTAACTGCCATAATTTATGGCATTCATCCTATAGCTGTAAGAGTCAGTCAGTGTTAGAGAAACATACAGAAGCGTTTGACCCTCACTTGGCTTTTCCATGGCTACACAGACATCCTGCAAACAGAAATATCCAACTTACCTTTAACACACAAATTGAAATGATAATTGACAAAAGGTTTTCAAGCACGTACCTTCTGCATGAGTCAACATAAACAAAGAACTGGAAAAAGAAGGGATATTGAGAGCAGATTTCACAGTCCCTCTCTTCTGAATCTTGCACCTGCTTTACCAACTTAACAGCACTAGTACATGAGCAGAGACTTGACTATAGCTTTGATGGAGTGTTATTTTATTAGCATCTCAGAAAACAACATCTGGCTGCATAATTGCCTGTGGGCTGCTTCTTATGGGATTACAATGACTTGGATGAGCAGGACTGGAGAAAGAGTCAGGATCAGTTTTGATCAGGAAGACAGAAACTGATCCCTTCCAAACAAAGCTAGCTTAAGGCGGAAGAACCAACCACAAGGTTAAGAAGGAAATCAGTTTGGGATTGGAGGTTTAAACAATACCACATGGAGATTAAAAGTACTTCATTTTGAGCGTGGGAGAGGAGGCACAATCTCAAAGGAACAGTCGGAGCCATAAAGGTCAGGTGAAAAGAGAGCCAAGTCCTGGTGGCAATAAGCTTAGAGATCCTAGCCAGAAAGTTCAGATTTATAGGCATGAACCTACAAGGCTCAGCAGGATGGGCCCCTTTTGAGAGCAGAATGTAACATCCTAGATTGTAACTCAAATGCTTCTTGCAATTACCAGCATAGAGTATCAAAATGGCACTAAATCAAAAGAAGATCTGTTGCATCCTGGAAGCCTGACTGGCTCCAGCCGCCCTTTCATCTGGTCTTCATTATTCTGTCAGATTTGGATAGTTTTAAAAGTGACAGGATTAAAAAAAAAAAAAAAAATTTTTTTTTAATAAAATCAGCGTCTGTGCTATTGAATGAGTCATCAGCTGTCCGCTAGCATTGAACCAAGAGTCTGAGGATATGATGCAGGTTAGGTTAATGCATCCTGAAGTCTCTATGTATGAGCCCCCCTGTAGGTCACCTTCAAGCTGACACGGTGATGCCATGAGAGCTCAACTCTTCATCTGGAAACTGAAGGTTGTAAGACCCCTGCTTCTTCACCCTCTCCCCCAAGAAGCAGCAGAGAGAAGGCTCGCCCCTATAGAGGGGGAGATTTTCTCATGCTCATCATCCACTCCCAGTCCTTTCTGGTCATTTATCTACAGCAATGGGAGATTCTGCTTGGAGGTATGCACGGCTACCCCTTCTCTCCATCCCCATCCCCTTCCTGGGGAGAACTTAATGCTAATGTAAAGAACTATTTAAGAGGACAAATGCAAACATTAGGAATAGGAGAAAGTAACACAGAGCAGGATCTGGAAACACACCAGCCAACAGAGTGCCTGGCTTTGTGTTTGCAAAGCGAACCAGACCTGGCCCGCTCACCAGCAACCCATGCATATCTGTCCAGAGGTATCCTGGAAGGTTGCTATGGCCATAACTTCAAAACTCACTATGCGACACTCACTCTTTTTCCTTCTCAATGTGCCTTCCACTCCTCAGCTCTTGAATTCCTATTAGTTAGGAGGCTGCTAGAAACATAGCTGATATATATACAGTGTAATTGCACAGCGACAGCTGAAGAAAGAATTGAACAGTAATCTAAGAACCAGAAGACAGCAAGGTGAGGGGGATGCTCTTGTAGTGTCCCATGGTTTTGAAACTTCACAAGAAACATTATCACTGACTTTTACACGTCAAAAGAAATATAATTAGAAGAAATCATCCAGCAATGAAAAATCGTTATTAAATCTGCAGCAAGCTATCCACTAGGGTGTTTTGTTAGGCTGGGCTTTTAAAGAGGAGCCTAAAACAGTAACACAATATTGACAGCATCTGTAATGAGGAATCAACACTGAGACTACACACAAAACCTTAGTAAAAAGATAAGGGGCTTTTTCAGGCAGAGCAAGAGCAATTGAGAATAGCTCTTTTCTAGCAATCCCTGCTTGAATTATGAGACTCCATTTACCTCTCAGGAAAACTAAACCTCGGGTTTGGCTGCAAAAATTTCAAATACTTAGACTGATTTTGCAAGTATCTTCATAGAGGGTTACCATGGGATTTTAAACTTAAGTTTTGGTTACACCTCGCAGATGCAATAACAATGCTCAGTGAATGAAGAAAAAGCCAAACCCCACAATTAAGAAGGTTTGCATTTTCTTGTTAGTGCTTTTAGATTTCCCTTGGTCTTGTCTTCAGTCTCTTAATTGTAAGTTAACTTATCTCTGAGCTTGGCAGGTTTCTGTCATGAGAAATAGCTCTAAGTTTTCACTTGTGACTAGGACTGACCTACAGCTGAAGACTAGTTAAAATACCGATGAAGCTCATTTTTCATTTCTGCTGTTGCATCCTGGAACTGAATTTCAGACCTGCACCCAGAAATTTCCTTCCAAACTGGTGACTTGAGTTTTTGCAGCTCTTTAATAAGACAACTAAGTTGCTAATTTAATTAACTGCATGATCACATGGACTGTCAACTCTTGAGCCTCTTTCTGCCTTCTACTGACAGCAGTGGGTGAAAGCAAGAGCCCTGTATAGTTTCTTTGGAAACTCATGACAGAAAGCAAGTTGAGCTGAAGTCTGTAAAAAGACTGTGACTACACTCTAAATCAAAGGCAAGAAGGATCCCAGTTACTGTGTCAGGTGCCATTTCCACAACTCAAAGACTATTTAAATATTTTTACACTCTCCGAATACAATTTAACACACAGTTCTTTTCTTTTGTTTCAACTTCTTTATGTCAGTAATCTCCCACTGGGGTAAGACATGTAAGAAGGTGGCCAGAGCTCTCCTGGGAGAGGAGGAAACACACTAAAACATTGGAGTAGGCAGGAGAGCATCAGCATGTCACTTAAATAAGGGAGCCTAGGAGTGCACTTTCCCGTATTCAAACCAAAGGGGTGTGGAAAAATATCTTGTTTGTCCTTATGATGAATTCTGCCATTTATGTAAATTAGAGCAGAATTCAAGAAATGTGGCATGTCTAAGTGTGAGTAACAGCTGGGAAAAATTGCACAGCAGCTGCCAATATCAATAATTTATTATTAATTGGTTCCACAGCCATTTCTGAAACAGTCATGCCAAGAAGCTGTGAACAGGATAACAATATTATAGGGAATGGTAAAAGCATGCATTTCTGTACTGCTGTACTAGAATTTCCCCAAATATTTGTGTATTCGCCACTTAGCTGCAGCTGTTTTTCTTTGAGATACAAACGTTATTACAAAATCCAACCAAACAACAACAAAAGCAACAAAAAGACAAACAAATCCATGAGTTTGTGTTCTCCACAAGTACATGAAGACAGAAATGGAGATGGAATACACTCTAACCATAAATCCACTTTGCAGCAATTGTACAAATAGATATGGTTTCTCATCAGAATTAAACAGGGCTTTGGAAACCTGCCTGCTTGAATTTGTGGGGGCTGAATCCACTTCTGTTTTGATATCATATGTTATCAATTCATTTGACTGAACTTCCTGGGCAAGTTATTAAGTTCCCATGCCACTTCCTCATTATCTGTAAAATAGGGCTAACAGTACTAGCCCTAGTACTTTGCAAAGGAGATCAAGGATTATATAGAACTACGAATAATTCACAAATTCTGGTTGAAAATTGCATGCCAACATTTTCCTCTTACCTGAAAACCTCCAACCTCCCTTCAGTGTCATTAAAAGAAGACTTACTCTAATATATTATTTTATAAAAACAAAATAGGCAGTAAGCATTTAAGATAATTATTTGCCTACAATCATAGCTTTACTACCATTCTCCTTGTTTTCTAAAAGGAATCTATTCTTGAAGGTGACCTGCATTAACGCAGTGTTAATAAAAATGCACTGTGTGTAATCGGTTATTATTTTATCTCTAAGCATATTCAGTTCTTAAAAAGGTGTAAGCATTCTCAAGGGGAGCATCATGCCAGTAACAGAAGACTCTTCTTCGGGAAAAAAAGGGATCAAATCTTTCCCCAAAGTACTAAGTCCCTAGTGATACTGATCTATTTAAATACTGCATAATATATTTCATATTTAGATTGTTATAATATCTTGGACTTTGCCACATACTTTATGTTTTGCACAAGAAATACACCGCCACTGTAGATGCAAGTGCCTTCTGAGATCCCACTGGCCACAGTTCAGGTGAAAATCTTTCTCATGAAAAAGAATTACTTAAAAACAATGCTGAGCTGCTGAAAAATAATTTAATTTTCAAGAAAAACTGCCCAACCATTTGCATCCTTCTTGTTTTGTTTTCAGTCATGCTCTCTTGATGTATTCCCAGAAAACTTGAGGTTTGTAAACAAAAGCATTTTTAAAAATTTTTTTATGCTGAGTCTTAGAAGTACAGTATATGTACAGGATTCTAGGGTTACAGGGAGGACAAAAGCCCCGATTTCCACTATTTCCCAGGAGCAATTTCATGATGAAATGTAAGCAGCTATGGAAACCATCTCTTTTGTTTCCTGTACAACAGTCTAAATTTCTAAAAGCTTCCACTTACAGAAAAGGACACCACTTCCTTACCGTGATACTACTGCAGTACATTTTTCCACTGATACGCAACATAACAAGTTCAACTGCTCCACTGCAGAACAGACAAAACAGTGAGTTTCTCAGTCTGGAGCATATGTTTGATCAGTGGGGCAAGGCAGGGAGGAGAGAAGGTGTCTGACTAACACACAGCTTTCAGCCAGAGCTGTGCAAAGGGAGTAAGATCTATTTAGAGGAAGTACTACAGTATGTAATACCCTGCATTATCTTTTGATTACCTGTAAATAGTAATTATATAGAGTACCTGTGGTCCTATCAAATTAAAGTTTGAAGTACTATAAGGTAGGAAATTGGATATGGTATGGATCAAGAATGAAGAGATCTAGGTGAAACTCCTTGGTTAAACTCAGATATTCTGTGTAAACTTGGGCAAATAATTTCATCTTTCCCTCTTTCCAATTTTCACGGAGAAAATGGGAGTCATACATTACAAGAGTTGTGTAAGGATATATACAGCTTGGCTCATACTTTTATGCCATCTAATGAAAGAAAGATCTATGGCTCATTTCTTAATAATTATCTCTTCCCCTGTCATCTGCCAGGATGGCACCAATCTTCTGGGTCACTTTTGCCCTCTGTTGAGGACTAGCAAGGCCTCTCTCCGAACCCTTCTCCCTGCACAGCACCCTAAATGTGGCAACTACCCTCAAAATTCAAATACAGCTCTTACAACAAAATTCATTCAGATTGTATCCTCTACTGGCATTAGTTAATAGATGGTATTTAATAGATTAACAACAGGAGGAAGCTACGTCTTCTCAGTCTTTATTCCTTGGTCAGGAGTAATTTTTAGTCCTAGTTATAAGTTTTGTTATTTCTGTGCAGTACGTGATTACGTATTTAACAAGCCTTTACTGTAAATGAAATCTGCTGATTCTACAGAAAACATCCAGCCAACCAAGATTAATAGGTAACAGAGAATACAAAGCATTTTAGTTCAACTAGCACATTTACCCTTCATTCTTTTACACAAGTTTTCATATCTATAGGGGAAAACTCTCTTCAAAAAGAGAAAAATCTTAAAAAGAAATACAAATATACATACATAGCTATGTATTTGAAAATTTCTCTGCACATCGTATAGCTTTGGCCAGGGCATGATGGACATTTCACAGAGATGGCAGCACAAAAGAAAAGCTATATTGGTACAAAGTTCACATTGTGACTGGTTTGAACTTTATAAAATATATGAATTCAGTAAAAAAAGAAGCCCTGAGTAACTACTCTATCTTGCATTATCCAATTCAATGTGGGAATCCCTTCTGAAGGGACAGTAGCAAAGACCAGCCACAGCAGCACTCTCCCCAGTTAACTACTACTTTTTGTTCTAAAGGTAAAACAAATGTGATCAGTTCCACATAGAAACAAGTATCACAACTTGTGATCAGATGCTCAGGTGCTTTGAAGTGCCCTATTTCCATTAATTCCTGGGCAAAGAGAGAGATTTATATCAATTTAAATCTGGCCTCTATTATCTAAAGGCCAGACCCACAGTAGATCAAAGTCTGATCTGAGCCTGGGAAAATCGGGACGTCCCTTCTGCCTCTACAGTGATTTCCAGTGTAACCTTGGTAGAAGTCACTCTATCTGCTCCTGTCTCAGTTTCCTTTTCTACAAGAATAGGGCAATGACACTCACCTCCTAGAAGTGTCTTAAAATCTTCTGATGGAAACTGAAAAATGAGAGCGCCAAATATCTTTATCATTTGAGGGAAAAATAATCCAACTACCCTCTGCAAATATTTTGAAGAATGGGGCAATAGATTTTCTTCATCTGATTTGTTCCTTCCCCAGCAGATTTTCTTCTTATCTAAAACTTCCTCTTGAAAATCCCATTTAGTTTCATAACATGCTTGGGAATCCTTTGGAACAGTATATATTTTAGAAATGCGAATATCTAGTGTTTCCAGGCTTCTGCATCTAACTAACATTCATCCAAAAATGTAAACAGATTGAAAATTTTGTCATAAATGCTCCATTTCTTTCCCCAGCGTTCCATAACATTTGAGCGGGGAAGCAAAAGAACTGATCTAACTACATTGGCTTGTTGGTAGGTTATACAGAGCTCATTAAATCATGTGGATGTGCTGGATGCCAAACACATCTATTGCAAAATTAATTCAGAAACAGAGGGAATATCCTTATGCATTTAGGGCTTTGGGCACCAGGGTATTTGGCTGGGACATATGAACACTGCCCAGTCTAGAACAGAGTCAATAACAGAAAGCCAATATTCTCAAGTAATATTTGAAATCTTAGGAGAGCCAGAAAGTCTTCTAGCACTTTCTTGGTTTAAGTCACTTGATGACAGCTTCATTTCTAGCACATTCAGATGTCATACAAAGTGTGATTTAACTTTCTGTAATGATCTTTCAAGGGTAGGGTCAATTTTTCTCATTTCTTCAGTGTATTAACATTTCGTGAATGAATTCCTCTCCTTTCCTCTGTGGACGCACACTACATTAGGTTACCAGATGAAAAAGACTGCTTTAAACTGAACCCAGTAACACGTTCAAAGACCCCCGCATCATTCCAGTACTTGCAAATAGAGTTCCTCATGCCTTTGGAGAGGAACTTTGGTTTCTTATGAAGGCTCCGATGTACATACAGGCCTGGAATGTGCTTAACATCAGTATTTACAAATGCAAAAATGGCAAAATAGTTTCAAATAGCAACTGCAGGAATGGAAGACACTCCACCCCCTTTATTAAGCTGGCATTCAGAGGCTTTTGAGAAGGTAACATTCTGCCATACCCATTGAACTGCAACTAGAATCAAATTCTGTACAACGCTATTTTGGGGGAAGGCATATATTAGTGCCCCAGAGCAATCTGAGAAAATTGAGTAAAAATCACTCTTCTAACAAAACCCCTGTGGCATATCTTTCAGTATTACACCTTCTAAGGATCTTTAACAAATACTTACTGATTAGAGGCCTCAGATTTTTGTTGTTGTACTGTCTTCCTGCTTTTTACTGACTATTACTGTTTAAGACAATTTTTATTGGAATAGGTTGAATAGTTAGTAACCATTTCTGTAGCTCATTTGCTAGTTTTCTGAATACCGGTGCATATTTAAAGCTATTTTTCTTCATTAATTAGCTTTTCTATCATCCAGTCCTCCCAGGGCTGGATAGTAGCAACTTCCACCCCTACTTTCAGGTATACAATCTTGAGATAGCAGTGTCTTAGGGAATGACCTAGATCTTTTCCAGTCATTTAGTTTGCTACCGTACACTGTACTGTTCAAGTTACTATCCAAACTCTACTTGAGCCACGTGTTGTATTTCTAAAACGACGTGCAATCTAGATTTTCATTTCAGCCTAGGTCTGGTGTTCATCCCCAGACAAGATAGGTAATTAAACATGCTACTTCTGTTCACATGCTTCTGTTCCACCATCATCATCATCACATTTGAACCTTAAATGGTAAAAACAACGTCAGGGAATGGCATGCATTGAATGATTGAAAGTGATTTCCCCGCATGGGAAAAAAAAATTATAGAGCACTGCTAATCGGGGTCTCACAGGTTCTGCAAGTCACTCCACATTAAGGCAGGACCACTTTCCCTGATTCCAGGGAACATGAAGCTGTTCGAAAATATACCCAAATTATGAATCTTGCCAGCAGAACTGCACTCCCAGAAGTAGCTCAGCAAGCTAGTCATGATGCAAACGTATGGTTTCAAATCAGCTACTAGAAATTCCAAGTTTAATTATTTGAATATGTTAAAAAGAATGAGAAAAAACATATATAGCTTTATAGTTCTTTGTCTTTGCTTCTTCTTCCCTATATACAGACAATGTCTCAGTAAAGCAGCAGTGGTATGATGCAATTTTTACTGCTGCTTTTGAGGGGGTGCTTCGAACAAAAAGACAGTTCTCTGCAAGCCTCTCAAATCCTCCTGCAGAAAAACAACTAGGAACGTTAGGCAATACTTTCAGCTAGATTAAGATACTATTGCTCTAATAAAAAAATAACAACTACACACAACTATTTAAAAAAATCCAAACAGACAAATAGCCAAGAAGGTAAAAAAACAGCCTAAGTGATTTCAAGGTTTAAGCAAGTTACTTTACTTGGAAGACGAAGATACCTTCAAGCACATCTTTATAACTAGTATCAAAAATCCAGATTTATCTTGCTGAGAATACAAAAACTGATAGAACATAAAGCAGGAGATCAGTGAATAGCTCTGATACCATTTACTTTGTTCATAAATTGTTCAGCTGAAAAAGGAAGTTGGGAGACTTTCTCCCTGAATATCTTGTTACATAAAAACATATTAAAGAAACCCAAAACAACAGCAAATAATCAAAGCCTGAACATGTTATCCAAAGGCCTAAATTTCTGAAATAGCTGTTGATTTGGGGGGTCTTAGTTTGAGCAGTCTGGAAGGGATTTTCTAAAAATTATGCCTTTTTTTTATGGAGCCTGCCAGACATGCTTTAAAAAATCCTAGACACAGATTTTTATCTGTGTGGCCAAGTTTCCCAGCACTGTAGTATATTAGTTAGCTAAAAGTTTGTGGAAGGGGAAGGTCAGAAGTTTGTGCACTTGTAGATAAAATGAAAAAGTCCTGATCCCTAAAACCTTCTGAAGGTCATTAGGA
Organism: Fulmarus glacialis; assembly: GCF_000690835.1. Taxonomy (NCBI): domain Eukaryota; kingdom Metazoa; phylum Chordata; class Aves; order Procellariiformes; family Procellariidae; genus Fulmarus; species Fulmarus glacialis. Next base: position 102,372 of record NW_009185850.1, read on the forward strand.
ACTCCATCCTGATCAGTTCCAAGAGCAGAGAGAAGCCCCCGCTCCTGACAGCTTGCCCGCCTTGGAAGAACTAACTTCACCATTTCAAAACTTTAGCTGTGCTGTTTTTGTCACATACACCCAGAAAGGAAGAAAAGATTTCAATCACAGGCTTATATCCAGTGGTGCACTAATGATTCCTTTTCAAGTTAAACATGAAGGGGCTGGAATATTCCATATTCCTTATGCAATAATTTCAGGGAGGATGAGACAGGGTGTGCTGCTGGATACCAATAAGAGAACTAGATGAACACATTTGACAGCTGCTACAGGATATGAAGGGCTGGATTCACAATCCATAAAAAATAAAAAGCTGTGCTGTAAAGGTCATCTATGCATGTTTTATTTAAATCTAGATATTACTGGATGTTGATGGATCTTATAACTGAAAGCAGTTGCATTTATTTCCTTGACATACACGCAGCTTAGAGCCATCAACTTGATGGAGGTTTTTTTAATTAATTTCTTCAACCTATGCTCTTCAGATACATAATGGCACAGAAATGCATACTGCCATAATATGTTTCGAGCAAGAACCCCTTCTGGATTTACTGTGTACTGAGCAGCAGTTTTACAAAGCATTGCTAGGCCATATTACATGAACTTTTGCTATTTTAAAGGTATTAAGTCTTTGGCAACGGATGACATCCTGACTTTTGCAGACAGTATTTGGAACAGCTCCTTGTTAGAAGGCATCATCAAACTGTCCTAGCACACAAAGATATTATTTGAGACTTCAGTAGAATCAGTCCTGTTCTGCTATCAGAAATCAAGTGTTTCTTCAAATCATGCCACAAAGCCAGTTCTCAGTTTGAATTCTCCAGCTTATTTTTCTTACTTTGAATGTTCGATCTCACTGGTTTAGGACCAGATCGCTTTCCTCTCCTAGTGACATTCCCTAGAAGAAAATCAGGGAGAAGAACCACCCCTCAGAATTTTTATTAATTTATCTATTTTGGGACACTTACTTGCAAGAAAGATTGTGGATTTATCAGTAGTGACCAAGTATCTCAGGAAACGTGCAGAAGGTCAGAACTCAGCCCCTCCATGTCTTCATATCTCATCTGAATTCTGCTCCAGTACTTCTGTTGAAGTCTCTGGTACAAAATTTCGTATCCCTGGAAATGGTTCAGCCACATTTCAAGAGCATTTTTCAATCTGTCTCTTCCTCATAGTTTTACCTATAAGCTGACTTTGACCATTACCATTTTCTTTCAAGCTGTCTTTTCATCACTGTCTTCACTGTAGTCTGACAGCTATTTTGCTTCAGTGCCCTGAAGAATCTTACCCCGTACTGACCCCTGTACTTAAATTCAGTTCCTGCTTCTACTTTCACTCATGAATATTTAACTGCTGTAGTTTACACCTGCTGGATCTCATTTTCTGTCATTAAGATCATTCAAGTTTACTGTGGGGGGAAGAAAATAAAGCGCTTTATGATGTCAAATAATTCTCTGAAATTATTCTCCTCGCAGATCTAGTCCCATCATATTCCTTTTAACCTCTGTTTCCATCATCAGGTCTCGCTCTGATGATCCCTTTAGTCAGCTGCCACCTTTTCCCACAACACAGGCCCTAAACCTTTTCTGAGTATTCCTATCTAAATTAAAATAAAGAGAAAACTCCCTTAGAGAGTCACCTTTAATGTCTGGACAGGGGCTAAATTCAGAGATGGTTCTATGAACTTGATTCAGAATTTATGATCATTTAATTCCTTGTACCAGCATGAAAATGAGATTGGAGGGACCAGCAGCATTTTCCAGTGTCAACACACAATGTGGAAATAATTTCTTCCCTTTGAAACTTTTCCAGACTGCTGTCTAGTTGGTTGTTCTAGACATTGACAGGCTTCAATAGGACCACACAGTTGAGGAAAAATTGGTATATGTTCTTTAAGGTTAAATCAGAAAAAGCACTTAATTCTTAAGAACTGATGAAAGACTGGTGTCATTGCAGTGATGCAATCCTGTCAAGCCCTGCTTCCCTCTGTACAGCTTCCTTAACCACAGAATCATAGCATAATCTGGGATGGAAGGAATGTAAGGAGGCTACCTGCTCCAATCCTGCTCAAAGTAGGGATAATTGCCCCTGTACTCAGCACTGGTGAGGCCGCACCTTGAATACTGTGTTCAGTTTTGGGCCCCTCACTACAAGAAGGACACTGAGGTGCTGGAGCGTGTCCAGAGAAGGGCAACGAAGCTGGTGAAGGGTCTGGAGCACAAGTCTTATGAGGAGCAGCTGAGGGAACTGGGACTGTTTAGCCTGGAGAAGAGGAGGCTGAGGGGAGACCTCATCGCGCTCTACAACTACCTGAAAGGAGGTTGTAGCGAGGTGGGTGTCAGTCTCTTCTCCCAAGTAACAAGCGATAGGACGAGAGGAAATGGCCTCAAGTTGCGCCAAGGGAGGTTTAGACTGGACATTAGGAAAAACTTCTTTACTGAAAGAGTGGTCAGGCCTTGGAACAGGCTGCCCAGGGAAGTGGTAGAGTCCCCATCCCTGGAAGTATTTAAAAGACGAGTAGATGAGGCGCTTAGGGACATGGTTTAGTGGGCATGGTGGTGTTGGGTTAACAGTTGGACTTGATGATCTTAGAGGTCTTTTCCAACCTTAACGATTCTATGATTCTATGATTCCCTTGAGTAGTTATGACTCTGGATAATTGCTCTTTTAACAAATTAAATTATTCCACTACTTACTCCGGAATAGTGTCCTCCTTGGGGAGCTATTTAGGTCAGCAAAAATTTTTCAACTTGCTGTTCAACCACTTCTAGTCCAATTTGCAACACATTGTTGTGAGGACCCACTGATAATCTCTCTCCGTTATGAAACCCAGATATTTATCCTTTGTTTCCTACTTCTTAAAGCAGCTAGTCCACAGAAAGAGACTTCCTTTTAGCCCACAACAGCTCAGTTACTTTCAAAAGTTTTGATGATGAATCTTATTTGAAAGTTTTTTGGAAATCCATCTAATGCAGCACAAACCAGATCACCCTTCTTCTCATATTTATTGATTCCATCAAAGAACTCTAATGGATTTGTGAAATATGACTTCCTTCTACAAAAACAGTGTTGTCTCTTCTCCAGTATATTTATCTAGGTGTCTACCAATTCCATTTTAAAAGAAAAAAATCCTTGTTGTAGCTTTATATTTCCTACCTTCCAGTCTTTACTATTACTGCAGAGTTCATTTCAGTTCTTTAGAAACCCTTAGTACAGAATTTCGGTTGCTCTGATAGGGTAATGCTTCAGTTCTTTGATACAGGAGAAGAAATAACAGAGCAAGTCATGCATTGTCACAACTGACAAGTCTGGCACTAACAGAATTCTTTTTTTAATGCTGCTAATAAGACAACTGGAATTTTAGCTTAAAACTCACTCTTTCTCCCATGGTAATGCCAGCTAATGCCAGCAAAGGAAATGGAACATGCCCTTACTTTCTCACTTGCAGAGGAAATAAAAAATAGAGCAAGTTTGATCCTTTAATGATGATTAAACAGAGTATCTTGTAGCTATGATAAGAATGACATTATTTACTTCGTAAAATTGTGCCAATTTTGCACTGAAAGGTAGAAGTGTTGAGAAAATAGGAATTTGAAAGTTTTGTAACCATTATAATTGTAGAACACATCACTAGACCTAACTACATATAGATCCTTTGTCTCAGTAGGTTTTTCCTTCAGTCTTCAACAAGTGGAGACTTATTTTGTTATTTGCTAATATTTAGACACAGGAATAAAGCAAACGAGCTGTAAAACAGGATCTTCCATGTTATAGCTTCTGCAAATTAGGAATGCTAGTTGTTCCAAAATTGAATTACAGCCTATTAATAAAGCAGTAAATAGTTTAAAATGACTTAAAAATTTTAAATAGTATAAATTGTTTAAAATTAACACTTTCTTTCCATAAAATAAATCTGATCATGTGACCTATATTTAGATTCAGGGATAAAAACAGATTATGCAGGTTCTAAATAATGTACTTTGCTGTTGAATCCTGATTCTTATTTGCTTGTTTATGATTGAACCAGAAGAATCATAATACATTACTGTTTGCAGTATATATTCCACTAAATCAAACCATAAAGTATATTCATATTGTACATTTTAGCCAGTGAACAAACTTGAGGCAAAACTCATTACCTGCTGATAGCTTTAATGTCCTTGTCTGGTAAAGGGACAGAGTGTTCATTTATAAAAGGTAGGAAACCTGAATGGTATATCTGAGTATTCAAATACATGCAGTGTTAAGTATACAGTGTTTTAATGAAAAAAAGAATCATGTTGCCAGGCAGATTATATAGGCTGTAGTATTAAACATCAGTACAGAAACAGAGGTCTTGGGAAAATAGGGACATATTTCCAGATTACATTTACCAGATGCAGTGCAATTTCACAACAGAAACATTAGATAGAAACAGTAGGGTTACCTTAATAGACCATATGGTCACTATCTAATATCCCCATAAACCTTGGAATACAAAACTGACCTATAAAACACAAAGGCATGAAGTAAGGCCTACTGCTTTCCTGTTCTTATCAGAATTTAGTCCAAATCATTTCTTCTTTCTTCTATGACTATACTATTGACTTCAGTGAAAGTACCTGCATCAACAACCAGAAAGGTATCAAAAACCTAGGAACACATGTTCTTTTCTCAGTTTGCCTCCTACAGATACATGCATTATCTCGCCCAACCAAACCATTCTGAATTGCACAATAATTTTAAATATATATCAAAGTCAGTCTGAACATGGAGAGAAAAGGTGGCTTTTTAAGTTCACTCTTCACATTACAGCACGTAAAGGATAGGTGCCAATGGAATTAGCTACAATCACCAAATGCTGATTAGTAGTAAAATAACTGCTATAAAATACGTTGGACAAAATGGAATAAGTTGTCCTAATCCTAGTTCTACCTTCAACTTTTCCATTATTGCAAAGCAAAAATTCCTGGATTCCAGCACTGTGTTGAGACCTGCTAATAAATACCTTTTTATAAAATAAGGATTTACAGCATTTTTACAGCATCTTGCACAACAGAGCCTACTCCAAAAACAGAGTTCTTAAAACATTAAAACAAAAATTAGAAGTTATTGTGTTAGCCCTTAGATGGTAATCAAAAGTACAGCCCCACTCTACTATCACCATCAGAGACAATCCTGGTTAGAAATTTGTTTCTTTCTTTATTTGTGTAAGTACCATACTCAAATTATCACCTGAAGGTCACAGAGAAAGTCATCAGCAAGGAACTGAGCTGGATCAAATATTTTACATTAAAAAAAAAAAAAAAAGGAACGAAGTCACGACTTCTTGCCTGTTTAAGAGATCGAGAACCAATGAATACTGATGTATTTTAGGACACAGTGAGGAACTGCAAGCCAAGCCACATGAGCTGTGCTATGCTGCAAAGTGTTCGAGTGCTCTAAAATATTTTCATACTCCAGAGGTTGGAATAGGCTGTGAATTTATGTTTTCCGTTGCTACGGTAATTTGTATTGTCAGAGTTTTAATAACCTCATCAAAAACATGCATTCAAGAGCAATGTGGCACCTCTACATAATTTAACACCAAGCCATTCATAGCTTGTGGTATCATTTGAAACACTGCACAAGGAAATTAAAAACAAATAGAAATAAATCACCACAATACTGAAACCAATAAATATTTAGGCTGAAAAGGTGAGCAGTCAGTGGAAAGAAAAAAATATTTCCAGAGAAATGATGGAAGCCTCTAACACAATTATTCTCCTACCAACAGCAACAGCAAGGTTAGCCAACATCAGTAGTAATTAGACCAGAACTATGGTTTTGTTTGGTTATGTGTGCATGTATGTGTGCGTGAAAAGCCATTTTAATCAACAGCTTTTCAAAAACAGATTTGTTAGTCTTGAAGTACAAAGTATACATATTGCTAATATTTAGTTAAGGCAGGTTAAAAATACAGGCTACAACCTACAGAATATTAGGACTACTACACATGACAAATTCTTTTTGAGTTCAATTTCATTAATGTCAATGGCATTTCATCAGGGTGTAATTTGGTCCTGTATCTAAATTTCCTCAGTATCCTAATACGCTATCAAATGACTCATATCATTTGTTTGCTAGCTTTACATGCTGCTTGTGCATCATTTGCAGGAAGAGATAATTATGTTTCAGCTCTTTAGTTTATTTTTCTGCTTGAACTTTATTGCATTATAATAGTCTTTCTAACCCTCTCTAGTGCCTAAATAAGGGAAGAAAAAGGGACTTTAATAAATAATTATTTTTCCATTGCTGTTATGATACGATATGTGAAAATGGCAACACCTTTGACTTCCTTAAGTTTTTAAGCTGTATTAAGAGAGCTGAAGTTATACAGGGCCAAATACTAAACACTGTGTATTACCTTAACTGAAGCAAAAAAAACTTCCACCAAGTAAGAATCCAGTATAGCGTGAACTTGAATTAATTTCAATGTCTGACAGATGCACAAAGTGTTACAATGCATAGTTCCCCTCTGAATGCCTAGTTTTCCTCTAGACTGTTTTATTTTCCTCTGGACTGATCCTTTGCATCTCATTTCAACATGGATTCTAGCCTTTCTTCAGCCACAACGTAATAGCTATTTTAATATATAAGCATAGTTTTAGTCTTACTGAAAACAAGACAACAAACATTTATTTATTGCCCTAGCTTTCACTTGCAGCTAGTATATATAAAACTGGTACTGATCCTTCTGACTTCATATAGCTACTGAATAAGAGAGAAGAACAACTTAGAAGGCAAGTGCTTCAAGGCACGAATATACATTGGCATTTTCATGGAATGGACAACACATTCAGTGGATTTGCAAAAAACCTTGTAACAGAGAGCTCCAAAGAGATTGGTAAAAAATCCTGCAGGAAGTCAAATTTCTTTTAACACTGTGATGTTGGGGTTAGTAGTGAGGCCTAGCCTAGAAAAGATGGCATAGGTAAAAGACCCTTTTTCATAAGCAAAAGTGTCTCTTCTTAACAAAACCAGCTCCCTCCTTGCTGCTAGATTTGCTCTGATGACCAAATTGTTTCTTTCACAGGAGAAGGAAGAGTTCACAATCTGAAATGCCTCATAAAGGAACTTCTTGATTTTGGATCTGTCTCACCGCTTAAGACACACCATCCTCCTAAGTAACCCAAGTTTGTGCCATCGCACCAGAGTAAGCACACTTACTGCTTTCCAGTCCTCAAGGAGTTGAAATTCTCCCTCAGTGCAAGGAGCTAGAAAGAGGCATATTCATTGTGAATATTTTAATAGTCTTGAATACCACAGGCAGTAATCAGACGTTCCCCAGGTGCACAATTCTAAATGAATCTCATATTGAGCTTTTATTTTTAGAGAAATATAATGATCAAAATTCAGAATAGCACAGTTATGGTTGTCACTTCATTTCAAGGGACTTAAAAAATAACCAGACTTAAAACATTTAAGGTTAATTAAGGAAAACAAAAAGATTTATACTATAGAGAAAAGCCTTGCGTAAAATTGTGAATTGCCACGGCATAACAAGTGATCTAATTTCTTTGATGGCCTTGTGATGTGAGTGGGGGTGGGAAGGCAGAAATATACAGAATAAGTAAGACAGAAGAAAAGGTTTATATTAGGTGGAGTTTGCCAAGATATCATCACCTATGGAAGAATAAGCAGGATTTGGATATCATGGGAGGACGCAAAAAGAATTACAGGTCATTCCATCAACTCTTCTATAGTGGCATAGCAGGATCTTCTGAACGTTGCTCCATCAGTTCTTGAACACCATGAACTGATATCCTTGATGTTGCAAGTCACAAACTATTCTTTTCCAGCTGTATGCTCAAGTCTACAAGTGTTAAAATAACACTTTTGTTGCAGCCACAAAATTACTTTATCTTTCCTTGTTTTCAATTTTCAGGTATTTACCTTCACTAGATACTCTATATTAAATACTATTAAAATATACACATTGATTTCCTTTACTTTCTTTTCAGCTACTGTAGCCACCAGCAGAGACAAAGGCTCTTTCTGCACCTCTCTAGAGCAGAAAATCCCTTCCTGTTAGCAAAGAGTGCAGTTGCTTAGGAACCTGTAAGGCCCTATAAAAATTTTAGTAGCTGTAATGTGGGATGTTATTGTATCAAAGCAAGTTTTAGCATCAATAGAATAATCACAACTCAATTCCTCTTTAAAACACTGGGTTGTTTCTTTGTTCCACCTCATAATTAGATGTGTGTCAGAGCCTAAGCAAGAAGGCTTTTCAGATACCTGTTTAGAAATAATGAGAACTTGACTCTGTGCAAGCTGTTTGAGAAGGCAGGCAGCTGTCTGCTTAAGTACCCAACCTGGGACCAGGCTGCATCTTCTCTGGTTCAGTGAGCTACAAAAGCGTATGAAAGAGGAAGCTGGTCAGAAAACTCTTCCCTCTTCCCAAAAATCACTTTAAACAAAAGCATTTCTTTCTTTACTTGAAGAAATGTTACCTACCCAAATAGAAAAGCTCTGTACTTTTATAAACCGCATCCCAGATAGCCACTGACTAAACCAGTCAATATAACATTTAGCCAAAATTTCAGAGTCTGTGATATTGCAGTAAAGTTTGTTCCTGTCACCTATGTAATTTTTTGGTTCCTTTCGTATAGGTTCTGGGCAGAAGACCACCAATCCAACAAAATACTGATTGAGGAAAGATTTGATCAAATGATTTTCACAGTTCCCTTATTTTCACAGTCTCCCAAGAGCTATTCAGGATTCAGATAAGACACTTCATGTCCCATCTCTGCTTGCTCTTGGGTACAATGAAACAACATTTCTACAAATACTAGAGATTCAGACACTTTGTAGGTCTGTTGTCAGTCTCTGTTTCACAAGTATTTTAAGACCAGGTTGTATGGTAATCACTCCATAATCCAAACGGGAAAAGAGCCACTGCTTGGTGTGCAGAAGCACAGCTGCCAGTCTCAGACAACATTCGCAGAGATGACTTTTTTCCTTTGAAAGACAACATTTTCATGTTTCAGTCTGGAAGAGGAACACAGCCCTGTATTTATACAGTATTTTAAAGTCCTTTACCCACAATTATCAGATATGTCCCCATTCTTCTGCCATTGCTACCTATACTGGGGCTAGAGGTTGGGTGGCTGGTCTCCTTGTGTTTGAAAACAGGGGCTGGGAAGTGATGGAGTAATAATGACTGGTGTCCTGTTGACATCCATTTCTCATGATAATGACCTATCTGTTCTAGGAGATACAGCAGGATCAATGAATTGTGTCAGACTGGTGCAGGTATAGAAGGCAGTAATGGTAGAGGCAAAGGTGGGAAAAGTTGACTCTGATTCATTACTCTGTCCTGGGCACGGTCCCTATAAGGTTTCAGAAAAGTGCTGCCCTTCAACATGGCAAACTGAAAAAACTTAAACCTGGCCTTCAATTTTCTCACAGTAAGTGAGGCAAGACATGCCTGTAATCGAGAGATTTTGTTGTTCATTTTTACAAGCCATATTCCAGTCATAAACAAAGGCAGAGTTTTCTGAAGAAAATGAAGTCCTATGAATAGCTCTGTCCAATTATTAAAAAAAATTCTTTGAAAATTTTGCTTACAGACATGAAAGGGAAATTTGACTTTCAGAACATCACATTTGGGGGGAACAATGAATTCCTTTTTCAAAGTGAAATGTCACCGAAGTTTTCAACAGAGGCTATCACAGCAAGTACAGCAATTTATTCAATATTCTAGAAACTGCCAAGGCAGAATTGATGATAACATGACCAAGTTTGCAATTCAATTTGTTTCTGTTCTTTTCATTTTTTAATTAAATCTTGATAGTTGTAGGACAGGATTACTTTTCTATATTGCAAGTGAACAAATTCAGATGCTCCTTTACCCTTTTTCTACTCCTGGTTGCTCACAGGACTTATTACAGAAGAACCACATGTGCTGCATTTGATGAGAAAAAGAAATATCTAGTACAAAGTGTCTCCTGTGAAATGGTGGGAACTGCTATTATTCCCTTTATCATCTGACATCTAGCCAATTAGCAGCAAAAGATTGCAGGAGCTGATCAATTAGGTCCCACAACCTGCTTAAAGTTAAAAGGAATTTTAAAAAAGAATGCAAAGGGGAGTGCTGATTTTCTCTACAGCAATGAAGTGATCATGCTATTAGCTATAGTAACTGAAGAACATTTTCTCTAAAGCCGGTCAAAAATATGTTGAAGCAGTTTTGACGGGAAAAAACCCCTAGCTTTCTGCAAAAACTCATATTCGAAAAAATTCCATTTGAAATGCTCAATTTTCTTTAACTTAATTTGGAAGCAAAAGTTTTTTGCTTGTTTAAATATTACATTGCATTCTAAAAGCATCTTTCCAACAGGTCCATTTTTTTAAGTTTGTGAAAATCTTCAAAATTGCCTGCCACAAATTTATAACTTTGTCCATTGGAATACTCACAAAAAAAATTCAAGAAGGCTGTCGAAAAGTTTCATAGGCTCATTAAATCACTTTTGCAAAAGTGAATTATATAAGTATAGTAATTAGATCACTGAAGATTTTTAATATGCATACTACATTGTGTTGCATCAAAGTTAATCTTTGCACTGACACCTGACTTGCTGCAATGTCTGTAGAACCAAAATTATAAAAGAATGAACACCATAATGTGCTCCTAATTGTTGTGCTAAGCCTTAATACAAGATGGGGTCAGAGAGACAAGGATCTTAATTGATTTTATTCCAGGAAACAAAGACAGCATGCAAAGAATCTGCTGCTATGATATCAGTGGGAACAGTCATTAAAAGCTTATTAGAGGGAGAGGTCCAGGCAATAAGACACAAACACAGAACATTAAAGGAAATAAAGTTTGCCCAACAAGAGCAGTATCGTTTTATTTTCCTCACTGAAGTTTCTTCTATACTATAATATGATTAAGATAATTACCACACTGCTAATGTAAAACTTAAGAGCCTATTTAGCAGGCAAAGATAGAAGTTTAATGACTGCAATGAAGCAGCAACATCTAAGAGTAAGACAGGCCTGGGACACAACTAAACTCTAGGAAAGTTTGGTTCTATAGTCTGCACTATGAATGTGATTTGCACAACTCTTCCTTAATTCTTCATGTAGATAGGCATACACATCCTTCTGGTACCTGCAGCATAAACCCATTAAGAGACCAGACCGTGCCTACTCCCCTATGAGCATGAAGGAATGATGACATTCCTCTTCTCACAATAGGATAAGCTGCAGTTCAAGGCAGCAGAGGAACAGGGAAACTTGAGCTAGCAGCAGCTCTACAGCATGAAGGAAGTCTCTGATACTCCCTAACAAAGAGGAAATTCAGAAACCTGTTGGATGTTTAATGGTATGTTTATCAACACATCAAAGGAAGGAAATAATTTGCCTACCACCTAATAGGCAAAATAAAGACACAATAATATCACAGATAGGATTATAATCTTGCGATGTGGCTCCAGTGGCACAGCTGTAGGAATTTTTTGAAGTTAACACTGATGAATAGACTCAGGAGAGGGCCCTGATCTGTCTTCCTAAAATCCAGGGCAACTGAAATTGCCCTGAAATACAGCCTGTTTTCTTGAGTCCCATTCATCGTGCTAGAAGTATATTTGTAATTTGTATTTTAACAATAATGAGCATTTTATGTTTTAAAGTAATACCAGTGCTATGATCCAGAAGACCTTTTGGAAAGGCTGCAGTTTAGCATGGTCACGCTCAGGAAAAACATCAAAAATTACACCCAGATACAATAGATACTGACCAGCCTTCCCCCTCAAATCACGTGCAAAGGCTAACTCAGTGAAATTCAGCCTTGCTTGGCTGTTTATGGAAGGGATTATTAACATTGATTATAAACTGAACTGATCAAACTACTGCGGCTATGGGGTTATTTCAATTTACAAAGCTGTATTACGTCATATATCATAATTAGTGCTGAATTCCAAGCCCTCCCATCCCTCCTCCCCCCACCATGAAACAAAGACCACGAGTCTGGAGCTTATTTGTAAGCTAGAAGTGTTACAAAATATATCCGAGGGGAAAAATAATCTTGTGGCTTTTCTTATGGGACTTCACCCTGGTAGTCCCACATATCACTTCCCATGCTCTCCTCCCCACATCACCTACCAAGCACAGTAGTTAAAAAAGAAAGGTTTCAACCCCAGTCACGTGGGCTTTTAAAGAGTGCATAGTGCCTTACTTCCTCCTGAGTTGTTGCCTGGGTTTCCCCTCAAATTGCTGAGCAGTTTGGTCTCTGAAGGCAATTTGTAAGCAGTCCTTCCTCCTAGGTTCTGCAAAGCACAAGCTGCTGAGCAATTTCTGCCTCTCAATCCAGGAAAAAAAAAAAGCCAGCCACCATCCACAGCCATGAAAAACACCTTTAAATGAGGGTTACTCTGTTAGCACCTTTTATTTCCCACTCTATGACCAGACGGACCCTGCAGCTCCCAGGGACCTCCAGCCCTTCATCCCACAACTCAGCCAGCCCAGCCTTCCTTATAACATGGCTGAAGTTGCAACTGTCCATCTCCCCCACAGCTCAGCCACAGCTTCCCTGCCCACAAAGTGCATGGGGCTAGCTAACTTGGGGACAGAATTGAGAGTCCAGACCCACTCCTGATGACAGTGGCTAGAAGGGGTCTTTACTCTTGAACAGAGGAACTGGGAATATTCAAATTACAAAAAAAAACCACCATGTATTGTGGCAGCATAGTTTGGACAAAGCCAAATGTTTTTAAAATCCCACCTTATAATTATATGCAGCATCTTACAGTTACTATCCAAAAATATTTCTCCTACTCAATGCCTGGCACAATCCCTTGGAGACAAGTGATGAATGTTTACTGCCTTTAGACAATAAATATAAATAAGAGTCTAAACAGACGCAGCAGCTCTGTGTAAGAGTCTGAGGAAAGTTTAAGACAAAGTAGTTCATCTACATGTTTAGTGTGAAAAGGGAAATATGTTTACTGTTTACCAGAAATTTTCATATTTAACCATTTTTAATTTTGGATAGTATTTATTCTTCTCATGATTGTTACTGTGGTATTTAATGAAAGGGTTTGTTTCCTATGCTGAATATTGTGCTACCACCACTTAGAGAAACCCAAGTTTATACTCTTTAAACAGTCAGGTAAGAAAGGAAGGTAGCATTTCTGAAAGAGGTAATATCTTTCTGATGACCAAGTATTAAGAGCAGACAAGTGGTATTTCAGTCAGATAATTTGAAGCTAGTGCCTAAAATTAATAATACATCATCAGAGTCAGTGCCTGTGGTGAGGTTATTGGAGGTCTTTGGTTAAAAAACGCTTATTGTTTAATATATCCTTCAGGGTAAAGCAATGTGCCAGGAATTCATAAGCCATATTGCTGCTGCTCTCTCTTTTCAAGTGGCCTCCTTTCAAGACCTGCGGCAGCACCAGAGGCAGAGGGGGAAGAATAATAAATCGCAGAATCCCTGCGGAATATGGGTTTCCGAGAACAAGAAGATGAGAAGGGGCTTGCATGCTCCCAGCTCTGGGAGGCCTGATAACAAGGGAATAGGGCTTTTTCATTAAAATAAAAAAGCAGTGAATTATTAGGACCCCAGCAGATAGTGAAGTTATTCACTGAAGGAAGACTAGACAGCAGAATAAAAACGTTGACTGAATGATTGGCAGAGTGGAAGGGAAAGTACAAAAGAGCAAGAAAAGCCAAAACGTGAGCAAAGTAACTGACCTGTGTCTCCACTGCCGTGTCTTTGCCAGTTCCTATCCTTGTTGAGTTCTTAAGGGGTAAGGAAGCGATGGCATAGGGAAGATCACAGCATGAAGATGTACTCAAATGAACAACTCAATGAAAATCAAATAAATTTCAGAGCGCAGCTGCAAAAATAAACAAAAGTGGAGAAGGGAGAGGCTATAGTCTGGTTAATGCACTAGGATTCAAAGGTTCAGTTCTGTGTTTTGCTGTGGATTTTTCCTGTGGTAATAAGAAACTGAAGGTCCTTGAGATGCAGCAAGAGGGGAGACTTCCCTTATTTCTGGTGTCAGTAAGGACTAAATCTCCACTCAGCTGGAAGGACTTAAGACCTTCTAAAACCTGCAATGGGCTCTACATGGGCACTTCCCAATGGCAGTTCAGCAAATGTCCAAGAATGGCAAGAAGATTCACTTTGGAGACAAAATCACTGTCCAGACACAGATCACATTGGTATTCATACTGTGTTGTATCTGCTTACGCGGCAAACCATCAGTGTAATTTCTGACCCCAACAAATCACCGAAGTGATTATTGTCTCACCAATCTTATGTGGGAAGAAAGAATTATGCACATGACAGAGGCAGGAAACAGATGTCTGCACTGGCCATGCTGAATCTCATCAGATATTTCAGGGAGACCACTAAAGAATTAAATCAAAGTGTAACATGCTGGACTTACTAAAACCAAAGGAAAAACTCGAGTATCTTCAGTGAATTCAGGTTTTATCTAGTTCTCTTGCTCCCCATCCCACACCTTAAGATATTTTCCTACCCAGAATATTTTATCTATTCTGTACAGTGAGAAAAGTCTGATCTGGCAAGATCCTAACTCATCTATTTCCAGTCTGAACTTAAATCTGGTATCAGATTGATATCTGCCGGATATAAAATAGAAACAGAAAAGACAAATGTTCCCCATTTTGACTTATGATTTGATCAGATCTCGTTCAACTGCTGTCACTGCTGTTAAGTAAAGGAGACCAAATGATGATACTCTTGCTCCTATACAAATTACCTTCTTCCAAGAGTAGCTCCATGGAGATTACACGCAGCTCTTCGTGGACTACTGAGGTGCTGTTTGAAGGAGGTGGAAGAATCAAAGTCCAAATCAGTGTAAGTAGAGAGAGATAATAATGTGCTCACCTAAAATAAAATAGATAGATAGCATTTTACCACAACGAGGTCTGCTTTAGGACTGTAAAGACTTGACACATTTCAGTTTATTATGTGGCCAGAAAACAAGGATTCCATGTCTCTTTCTGCATATATACAGATTCATATGCCCAGACACTTTTGCAGATATAAAGATAACCAGCAGACAGATACGGTAGATCAAGTGTTTTCAGAAAGAAAAAAAAATCAAAAATAATACTCCAGGAAAAAAAACCCCAAACACCTTTGTGAATAGTATTGGAATAAAATGATTATGATCTCTGTGGTTGTAATGCTGATATCTCCATCTATAATGTGAATAGCAGGGCTTTTTTCTCTTCAAAAAAACCCACAGCCAAACAGAAATGTATTTTTAATAACTGCTATTGAAGAAAATTTGGCCCAATCTGTAAGCAAACTGAGAGATTTGAGTCTCTCTGCTCGTTAAAGAAACCTACTGTTGAAAATTTATGTATGTTTTTCATTTCAAAAGCTTCCGAAGTATTTCACCTACCAAAACAATACAACACTTTTGAAATATGGTTACCTTGAAAACAGAAGCCGACAGTGGAAACAGAAGAAATACTATGAAACTGTGATCAAACGAAAAATGTGTGTTTCAAAAGTATTCCACATAGGCCACATAACTCTTTCCATACAAAATATTGACAGTTTGTCAAAAATCTTTTACCAGTAAAAGCAAGTGTCTACTAATACAAACAAAACAAAACACAACACATTTTTAAACTTACAAATAGCGAGAAAGTAAGGTACATCTGAATGAAAGAACATGGGACCTTAAATAAGAAACTCCTAAACTCTCATCCTGGCATTGACACTGACTTTTTACATGGCCATAAGCACATCATCAGACCCAGCAGTGTGTACACCCCGCCACGCACACACCTCCCAGGGATCGGATGTCTGTTTAAGATTCCGATGCCTTTACTGAGTGTAACTAATATTTTACTGAACTAATTTTCTTGACTCATGAAACAAAGTGAATAATCTAGTAAGCAACAGTATCAGGATCTGACTCTGAACTATTCTGATCCAAAACTTAAGGTGGAAAGACTCACCCTGATTTCAAGACACTGTGTATTGAGCCTTATGTTGAACTGACTTTTTGAAGATATAAAGCTCTATGTAAACTCTAAATAGGGCTATTATTTAGTGTGTTTTCATTTTTAAAAATACCCTATTGGCAGAAAAATTTAGAGACAAATAGCTACAGTTCCAAACAAATGAAAACGAGATGTGGACCACAATGCTAAAGTACAAAGCAAATCCGGATAAGCTAATCTACAGAACTTGCAGATAGCTGGATGCACAACTTACACTGGAAAGTTAATTGAACAGGTAAGCCACCTTCCATGGGAAAGAGATTAAGCAATAAATTCAAGCATTATCAATCTAAAATTATGCACTTAGAATTGCTTCTTCTCTTGTTTCTGCATTTCACTGTGTTGGATCATTAGTTTTTATTAAAATATGACAATGCTGTTGAGTATGCTACTAACTAGCTTTTACCAGAGAAAGAAATAGAGACAAAAGACCATAAACTTATCCTGATGAATGTGATCTGGCCATAAATACAATTATACGTCCTGATGGTCCGACCTGACTTTCTATGCTACGTAGCTGGAGAAGAGGGAGCAAGAAATCACATCCAAGAAACCTCAGAAAAATTTGAAACAATTATCTGGATGCAGCAAGAAAGCAACTGAAGAGGCAAGTGTAGGAAATCCCCTGTTTTGAGAGAGAGGAGGGATGAGCAAGAGGACATTTTTGATACTGCATTGCATTTTTTTTAATCATAAGGATATGTTTAGTTTTAATTAGAAAGCCTGATTCAGAAAAATGTTTATGCGATCAACAAATCGCTCTTTCATTTTGCTGGTGCTCAGAACTTTAACAGGTGGTTAACTAACTCATTATTTCATGCAGGCTTTTTACCCACCTTTGTTTCTGAAGGCAGAAAAAAATTCTTTATTGTTACATGTTTTTTGGTAATACAGCAGCTGCTGTTTATGCTAATTCTTGCTTACTTGTAAATAGACCTATGTTTATTTTGTGCCACGCCAGCTGTCAACAAAGACATTTGAAGAATAATTTCCATACTCAAAAGAAAGGCTCTGCTTTTTTTCCTCTCTTCCTATTGCTCATTTCTTTCTTCTGCATTTCAGACCCAACGTGTGTTCAACTGGAAAAGCGTCTAATGGTAAGTTAAGAGATGAACTGAACCTGAAATGCCTGATAGTCCCATGGGTGTCCATCGATTACCCTGAATATATGCATAGGCTACTCGGAACTCCTACTGTCTCTACTGCTATTCTGAACTTGTCCTCCAAAACATGGTGTTCTCCAAAACGCTGCTAAGGACACCATGGCAGTCGCATTCTCAGTGGAGATGTCCGACTGTTGCAAGATAATCGACTTGCAAGCTGTGGGCTTACCTGTATTTGAGATGGGTCACTCTATACAGCCTTATTATCAAAAATTTGCAAGTGCAGCCTCACTACACAGAGTGTGTTCCTGTATTTGGATGAGGCTTGGACACCTACAGAGAAGGACAGCAGACTTGAGACCTAGCCCTGATTTTATCACCAACAAACTGCTCCTATAAACAACTTCCTTTATCAATCACCTATATTTTCTTAATAAATTCATCTTGGTGGAACTGAGACTGAAAGTCTGAATCGTGACTTCTTCCAGCATCAAAATCTTAGACCTTTCACCAACTCAATTTTCCCTAGGCCGATGCCGCAGCACTATTTTTCCAAAGCATCTGGAATTGCCTGTATTTTCTTCTGAGATTTGAAGTAGATAGTACCTTATTCCTTAAGACAGTGCATTACTACCTATTAGCATTTAGTACATTTAGTATTAAGATCAGCAGTACTCCAGAGGACAAAGCACTTTAAAATCAATCATTCGGGGACTCTTAGTCCTGATCAACAGAGCTCCTTTATCCCCTATAGCTTCTATAGAGAAAAAAATCTATTTACTGCTCCCAAAGAAACATATGCACATGAAACAGTTATTGAGCAAAATGAAGAAGTATTGATTTATTGCTCGTACCTCACCAGCCAAGGCACGGAGAGCAGATATCACTGCCAGTTCCTACTCGATGTACACCTGCACCGGGTGCCTGTGCCCAGGCGCTGGCAGCTAGGGGGGCTGCAGGGGCTCTGAGGAGAGGCCGGGGCCGGACACAGCCGGTTGGGCCGGACCTCTCCGGTTCCAGCCGGTTCCGATGGCCCCAGCACAGGGCACAGCTGAGCCCCGCAGCGAGGCTGGTGGCGCCTCTGGGAAAACACATTTAAGAAAGGGCAAAACACTGCCTGGCTCTGAGGGGGTGAGGAAAAAAGTGTGAGAAACAGCCCTGCGAGCACTCAGGTCCGAGCAGGGGGAGGAGGTGCTGCAGGTGCTGGGGCAGAGAGTTCCCTGCAGCCATGAGGGGAGGCCGCCGGGGAGTGAGGGAAGGCTGTGAGGAGGAAGGAGCGGCAGAGGGGAGCTGTTAGGGACTGATCACAACCCCCCCTTCCCCCTGATTTTTAAGTGATTTCCCCTGTCTTTATGTTGAGCCATGTGATTTTTCATCTTTCTCCTCTGTCCTGTTGAGGAGGGGGAGTGAGAGAGTGGCTGGATGAGCGTCTGGCAGCCAGCCAGGTCAACCCACCACAACACCCAAAATGCAGATGCACGGTTTTTGTTTATGATTGTGGTATGAACTTGCAATCATACAAGAGAATTGTTTCCTTAATTTTCTATAATGGCTTCATAAGCACACCTTTCCGCAGCTTTCACCCTTAAGTAGCAGTTCTTCCCATGGTGTGGGTAAATATGTTCTTCTGATTGAGAGATTCCACCTGTGGAGCATATATCAGTTCCAAGTTGTAACTGTAGTGCTATTTTATACACCATCCATGGCCACAATATCTGTGTACCTCCTACAGCCTTACCAATGCAAACTCACACCACTTCTGTCTGGCACAGTGAGATTAAACAATTTATCCTAGGTCAGCCTGGAAGTCTCTTGCAAACCAGGAACTCAGCTGGGAGCATTTAAGTCCAAGTTGGTTACAATAACCACCAAACCATCTTAAATTGTTTTATTATGTGCCATAGCAGGCCAGAAAACTCCTGGGGACAGCACCTATTTCATTGTTTTGCAATACATTCATAGCAACTATTTGTAGCCAAAATGACACAAGAGTATGTCGTCACCACCACATCTCATTCAGCAATAGCTGCCTGAAATCGGCATTCACTTATTGCCAAGTCTTTGCTGGCCATGGATACTTATATTTATAAATCTAAGCAGGCAGAAGAACATGCCAGTACAAGTTGGTGATTTCTTCTTTTTCTGCTCCAATTACTTTCCCAGCCAGCAGACATGAAGAGCATCACTGAATCTATTCTCACTCAGAGCACTCCATATGTTCCCAAGGTCTCAATCTAAGATGATGCCAACAGAAATACAGTTACACACTGTGATATATTTTATCCTATGTTGGCTGTCTAAGAGTCAGTTATCCAGGTTCAGTTTTAAGAAATGTTCCCCTAAAAGGCAAATAATACAGTTGCAAGTAGTTAATTAGCAATAGAGAGTTTGATTCACCCTTCACTTTTCTCTGTATTTAGAGAGGTAGCAAAGATTTTTCTGAGCTTCCTTGTAAGAGCAAGCCATATTTATAGTAACATTTTACATGTATATACAGACCTTTGCTTGAAGAAAGTGCTGTATAAATGTTCTATAACATTGCTACAGAAATCAAAAGCATAATATTTGTGTATATACAGCATTAATCAATTGAAGGAACTGATCCCAACTAGTTCTTCTCTTAAAAGCTGCTATTAGCCAAAATGTTTACATGAGGTATTTTTTACTCAGTGAAACAGACATTGCTAAAAGGGAAAGGATCTATGCCCATTCCGTGTCTCTCCACTGCACCCAGGAGTATGCTGGGCAAAAGACAGGAATACATCTTTCTAACCATGCCTTTGTATGTTGGTTGCCTCTTGAACTGGTTAAGCAGAAAGGAAAGAGAAAAAAGCAGATACGAAAAGCAGATATGAAAAGGGGATGTGCCACAGTAGAAATAATCCTGGCACATGGAAATCTGTGCGCAAGCTCTCTTCTGTCTTTCAGTCAATCAGGGCTTATTTCCAAAGCTGCGTCCTGGTAGGGAGAAGTGCGGGTAAATCAGTACAAAGTGAACTACCAGTGTGGGAAGAAGGTACAAGATATGGTCCCAGCTGGACGGACTTATGTTAGATTCCCATTTCAGAGCTCTGGTGTGCCTTGAACTGAACGGCTTTCACTAGGCAGGAGACTCCATGGGCTGGTGCTTCTTCAGATCTTGCAGCTATGAGCTGGTCTCGCTGCTTCCAGGCCAGCAGTTAGCAGATACTCTTTGAAGCCACCAGAAGTATGTCAAGAATTACAAGCTACCAGCACATACATATCCAGGCTTCAGATCAAACTCTATTTTTGGGGAAATGTTCTGAATTTCCATGTGGTAAGCGAGAGAAAAAAAAGTGGGTGGAAGAGGGAGAGGGAGTGCAGTAAAGCAGAGAGGCTCTGTAAAAATTGCCTCGCCCTGCCTCTGAGAGTGGCTGGTATGTTTTCAAGGGGTAAGTGGGAATACCAGCTTTCTGTTTAAACATCTTCAAGTGTTTTTCTTTAATAACTTCTCATTTCTTGGTGAAAAGAGCTGCCGCAGCAATGAATTGTGGTGGTAATTCTAACAGGGAAAGACACGGTTGGAATTACAAAAAACAAAATCCTGCTGTGCTATTGGGTCACAGTATCTATGTCAGCTGAGAGGAAAAACTAGCAGAACCAGGCAAGAAACAGCTTCTGTCTGTCTGTGAGGCTGTCTGCTATGAAGCAGCTTTTGAATGAGGGCAACTGGGCTCCAAGATGAGATCTAATGAGCAATGTACAAAGGCTGGTTTATGAATGACCTCTGGACAGCCATGCTACCGGGCACTCTCATCACCTGCTGTCCAGCAGGACACATGTAACATGTACTGTGAGCAGGCCCTGTCTAGAATCCCTTGTCTACGGATCTAATCAGCATTAGGAAAGCTAAGCATGTATCTTTAATCTTTCCAAGTATAAGTGCTCAGCACCCTAACTTGCAATTAAAGCTGACAGGGCTGCCACTGAAATCTGAGTTTGGGGTGTTAAGCTCTTCCTATCCAGCCTTTACAGGTTCTGCAGCTGAAGGAGCCTGAATTTTGCTCATAGTTATTTAAATGAACTTAGATGTGTACATGCAATACCTGTCCATGTGTGCAACTACAGTGATTGGGTGGACAAATTAGGCTTATGTTGCTTGCATACTTCTGCATGTCCATTTGGCTTTGATGAAAATGAAGTGCATCATAGTTCAGGGATACCTGATGAATTTTCAACATTCTGTTGTAAAACAGTAAATATTTGCTCATAAAATGTTTCATGAAAGATGCTTTGGTTTCTGGCCATCTCTCTCTCCCCGAGAAACTCTGCAAACTAATTCTATGAGAATGAAGGCTGTGGCTTAGAAAGTAGGGATGATGCAGTCCTGAAGTGTGCTTTCATTTGACAGGTTTGAATTTTTGGAAAGAGTTCCTATACGCTGTTAACTACATGGACTATCTGCAAATGAAGTCATGAATAAATTATCATGAATAAACAAAAACATCCAAAGTCAGCCACAGCAATAAAGTAATAATAATGAAACTATAAAAGAAACATTGCCTTTTTCTAACAGGTATTCCTTACACACTAGTTGGCACGGTGGAAATCAATGCATCAGAACAGAAAATGTTAGATATTTTTGCTAGAAGTTATTTATCTGTTAAAAATTGGTCTAATAGTAAGTAAGCTTCAAATTCCTCAGCACAAGTTGTTTACATATATTCTGCATACACCAAATTTATACACATCGGCACACTATAGGTATGCAGATAACTGTGGAGGCGTCCACATAGATCCAATAATCTGAGAAAAATCTTGATAGGGCTCACAATTGACAGTATTGAAAATACAGAAGCCAAGCTGTACATTCCTGAATTATGTAAAGTATTTCTTTCACTGACAGTCATCAAACTCAATAAAATTTTAAAGACCTGTAAACCCTCCTGTAAGTGCTCCGTCTAGTCACTGGTTCTGGCCAGGAATAAATGTATTGGAAAAATATAATCCACATGTCTCATAGTGATTTGATCGCACTCTTCTGAAGAATGCAGACTTAGCCATTGCTGAACAGAGAGTGTTGGTCTGACACACTGTGTTCTGTCTCACCAGGGCATCCCTTAAAGGATTTGAAGCTGAGTGAATCCAACAAAGGGGAGAAGCAAAGCAAAAACAATTAAGCCAAAAGAGATCTTTGTTATAGAATGCTTTCCATCAAAGCACAGGAGCTGATGAGAAACTGGCATACAAACACATAGATATTTAGAAAATTTAACCTCTGTTTGAAATCAGTCAAGTCACCTGAACTGGATTTAGATACCTAAATGCTCTAGTAGACCAGGGCCCTGTTCCCTCCTTCCAGCATACAGCCTGCCTTGCAATGCATTTTGATTCCGCTTCTGGCTGAGACGCTGGCTGGCTGTACAATGTGCCAAGCGATGCATGCATGTATCTGAAGACAGGATTGAGTCCTGAGAATCTGTCTGTTGCTTCCAATTAGTGGTTATACAATATGACAAGAAAGAGAAAACACTGTGGAGCTGTTAACTCCTTTTTGTTGTTGTTGTCTAGAGATGGGATCAGAAAAGAAGCTTCAGGCAGAACATCTGTAATGTGGACAGATGTTTGCAGCTGCAGTTCTGTGCTTTATGTTTTTCAGAAATTAACATATATTCGTGGAATTTATTTCCCCCTCATGATAAAAAAGAGGTAATCCTCCCTTAAAGCAGTTCAATCTTCTGTTTTACTGTAAATGGGGAGATGGGTGAGATTTATTTGTTAAACATTGCCATAAATATTTAGCAGAGCAGGGCTTGGTTGAGAAGAGGACATCTAAACAGATTGCTGGTGAGCTAACTGTTGGAAATTTTCCAGATTTTGCTCTCTTCCTCACAAATTTTTTTCCCCTTATAGAGAAACTAAACAAACATTTGAAAGGAAATGCACAACTGGAACAAAAAAAAACCCCATAAATAATTCAAAACAAAATTAATAGGATTCAAGATACCACTTTCTGATTATCAACATGGCTGCTACTTTTTTTTTTTTTTTTTACAGTAGCAACCAGCTGGTACAGTGCATAATGCTAATCTGTTAGTGTCTTTCACATTTTTGAAACTCCTTGGAAACACATCTCCATCAAACTGCTTTGAAGTTCAATTTTCATTTAGATGCAAACTATCCCAAAAGTACTGGTAGTCTAAAAAGCGCCTCTGGCAGTCTATAATTATAATGCAATAGAGCTGTCAGATTTGATTAGAATGTTGTTTCAGTCACTCAGTCCATGCAGCACCATTTAGCCTCACATGATCATTTAAACATTCCTCCCCACCACTCAATACCTACCCAGCACTTGGGTATGTAATAGACAGGGCTTTATTTACTTGTTGGTTTTCAATCATCCAGGTCCTCCAGACCATTGGAATGATAAAGTTATGCAGAAAAGCATCCTCCAATCCTCCAACCTCCTTATCGTACTGATACTCCTGTTGCAGCATTTCAACTGCAAGAGATTCACAGCATAAGGCTTAAAACAATCTACTAGTATTATGGCTTAATAAAAGAGCAATATTGTATCACAATGCCAGGGTTTGAAGAATATCACTATAGCTGAAAAGACCCATTCCGACCCAAATAAATAACATCTGGAGGATAAGAGTAATTCTTTTGAGAAGAATTTCTGTTCTTCTGAATCCATCACGTATCCACTATGCAAGTGCAGCGCATTCAGCTGGCTTCAGTGGGGTTACCCTAGACAAGTACTTGTACCAGGCTATTTAATTAATATTTGCTGTTCTTGCTGCTTTCAATACATGCCGTGAACAGTGAAAACAGAGAAGGTGAATTCCAGAAAACGCAGGCAGCTTAAACAGCCAATCTGATTTCAGATATTCAAAATAGAAGCTGAAAGCACCCCTCTTGGCCCAAAGCTCCAACCCCACAGCCTTACACTCTGGCTCCAGGAAGGGCACTGGGGAGATGCACTGTCAGTTTTGAGAATGAAATTATATTAGAAAAATCTGGGGGAAAAAAAAAAATCTACCCCAAGCAGAAAGGCAACACCAAATACAAGGGATGCTAATTTCTGTCCGCCTGTGGGGTTTATTCTGTGAACTTCCCTGTGCTGTTTCTCTGCTTTAGGCCCAGGGCCAGCACGCTGCCTCCCCACTCTCCCTTGTATTCATTCTTTTTTCCTATTCTTGGAATCTTCTATCTGATACAGACACTGGGCATGTAATGTCTGAAAAGAAGGGGCCTTTTAACATCTTGGGACATGCATTTCCTTCAGCTCCATTGTCTCAGTTGTTTAAAGAGGTGAAGAGAATCTGGCAATACTTGGGATTTGGCAATGTTGGCTAATGTTACCCTTCTTGATTCTGTCTCTTCTAGATGCTTTTCAGAAGCAAAGACAGAAAAAATAACAATTCTGAGGGTTCATCCTTGAGACAGCCCTCGTGCTGTGAATCCCACAGACCACCGAAGTTCTCCCTACACAAGCTTTTCCTCCTGCCCACCCATAAAATAAGATCTCATTATAGTCTAAAGCTCTTATTCCTAGCCCCGTTGATTCTAGTAGTCAGAAAAAGTTTTAACTTTCCATCCCTTTGACTGTGTGCCTCAAACACACCGATAGTCTTTTGGGTCTGTTCAGGGTCATGCTGAAAAATAAGCCTATTAATACAGCAGAGTTTCAAAATATTTGAAGAGCTAATTCAGCAGAGTTTATATCTCTTGTGTAGACTTCACTGGAGCCAGCATTCTTCACTCTGTATTCAGTCACTCTGAATATCAGTCAGGGCGCTTTACTCAGCCATAAAAGAACTGCAAGCAGAGATGAATCTCATCCTTTCTTCTTTCAGACAGCTAGGAAGCCACCAGCCTCCCATTTTAAACCTAACTACTGAAGACAGCTTAATGAGGCTCAGGGAAGATCACCTTGAATGTTAGCCAACAGCCCATTGTCACAAGAAAAGTTTCTTGCGTCAAAAACTGTATAACCCTTGAATAAATCTCTTTGATTCTGCTTACACTGGGGCTGTGCTCATTCTTGCTCCTTCAGCTGTCACAGTGGGAGGTGTGAATGTGTGTGGGATGCTTACGGTGAGAAAGACAAGGGTATCATATTAAAATCTTGGTTGTAATCATTAATTTAGGAAAAGCTATAGTGAGTAGTGAAGAATGAAGGGTTTAGAGACAGACTCTTTCATTCATTTATAAGTCTGTAAAAGAGACAGACAACACCGAATAAAAAGCCTTGCACATGTGCATGAACACTCGGCTCCCAGCTTGCTGCTAGCTTGCGAAACTTTCCCATGTTGGCTTGTGGGCATCATGTGCATGCATAAGTATTCATCTTTTCATGATACCTCCAGTTTGAGAAAGAGCCTATTACAAGAAGAAATTAAGAGCAAATAAAAATCACATAATTGCAAGAAAGTATATTTTCACACAAGCAGGAAAAATGCATTAACATTCCTCTTTCCACAGTAACAGAGGAATATACCAGAATCTGAATTCTTGAAAACCTATTGCTAATTCTGACCTTAAAATGGCCCAGAAATAATTTCAAAGGTTTTAGTATGATTGTTTAAATATATCTTCAGCATTTTTTGCCTGCCGTTAATCAGACATTTATTACTAATAACTTCTTCTCTCTCAAACATTCACCTATAAACCAACCATTGTAATTAGGCAATGGGTGTGCTTTGACCACTGCTTAATATGTGGAGCACAGAAGTCTCATCTCTACTTTGAATCCTCCCATCTGGTTGTTGCACTTGCCTGCCATCCTTTCATGTGTAGAAGCTATTTCAGGCAGGGGGAAATCTTTCTTGTTGCATGCTTGCACGGCACCTACCACACTGGGATTCAAGTGTAATCAGAATAAACCCTCTGGTCTTGTTATATTAACTGGTCTTGATATGAAAGTCATGGCATTAAAGAAACACACAACCGAAAAGCAGTCTGCATCAGAAAAAATGGGCTTTCTCTTTTTTCTTAACAAATCATGCAAGTTTTCTCATTTCTCTTGTGGATTAAGAATGTACTTAGTCAAGAGAAAACATCTGTCCAAATGGTGAGGAAGGAGAGAAAGCCGTATGCCTGAATGAACTGCTGCTTAGGAGTAAGTAAAGAAAATCTAGACGGCTGGCTTGGGATTTAGTTCTCTGGAGGGGAAAAAAAGGAAAAAATCACTGCAATCTGTTCATGTACAAGAGAGGGACAGAGGAAAAGACAGGAGGGCATAGCGGTAGGAACATCTGCAGAAGTAATCTTTTTGAATAACAAGCAGCATACACTGGTTTGGGACAAACATCTGTGCAATATGCAATAGAAACATCCGCACCAGTGTAAGCAGCTCCTCTTCCCCAGTGCTGGCATAGGAAAGAGGTGGGAAGGACACATGACAGACTGAAAACAGATGAGGGACAGATACTCTATTAAATGGCACAACATCCATTTCCTTCTATGCGCTCAGTCTAAAGGTAGTGTTAATAGAGGAAGCTGTAGGCAGGCAAATTACCTGTCAGATGCTAGAGGCTCCTAATGAAGAAAGATGCAAAAAGCATGGGAAAATGCAGCCAATAAAACATCTCCGATTGCAAAATGAATGAGAATGCTTGGCAGAGGTGTGTACCTCTTCTTTTAGTGTGGAAACAGAAGGTGTGGAAGAGCAGGTGGAATGTATATACCCCTGGTTTGGGAAATACCCCCACATAATTTAGTTACTCTGCTCCTAGGGTTACAGAATATGATATTCTCAGAGAAGTGGTGACTATAATTACTTGCTATAGGTGTATGCTGGAATGCATGGAGGATAATATGGGAATTATAGCTTTATCACTAGACTACAGTTGTGGAGACCTTGTTTTAATTGTGCAGATCACCAGGATTCCCACATCACTCCGAAAACTGGGTGTTTGTGTGAGTTGTCTAGGCTACCTCCACAAGATGAATGAGACCTCCTGAAATAAGTAGGATAAATCATCCCCTGGAAGTCCCCTTCTCTCTACTGAATATAGAGGGAGTCTAGCTTATTTAGACCAGAAATCTATTTTTCATATGTCTAAAGTTATGTGAGATAAGCCTCACCATTTTTCTACCTTTTTTCTGAATATCTGTCAGCACACTGGTAATAACATTTCCAGTCACTCTGTTGCACTACAAAGACATCATCCATTACTGTTTCAGAGGCAGCCACATGCAATTGTACTAACAAGAGCCCTGTAAGAATATAAACAGATAAAAAAAGGCAGAGGGTTTTTTTTTATTTGTGGTCTAGGTTTCAACGCTAGTTTTATTTTTCCTATCTAACAGAAATTAAAGGTCCACTGTGAACTGCAGTTCTAAAGGGAGTTCTATAGAATGTCAAAGGCAATGCTACAAAGACTTTTTTATTTGGATGTTTTTGAAAACACAACGAGAGAGGATTTTGGTCTATATTCTAATAATCTCAATTCTGTGAAGTTTTGACAGGAGTAGTGCTGAAACACTCTTATCAGTCATGGTCCATTTCTGTATTGGGCAGATGAAAAAGTTTGCAGCTTCACAGACACTGCAGATTAGAGTTGACTGCGGTTCTAAATGGAAGAGTTTTATGTCTGAAAATACAGATTTGACAGAATTGAAGTGCTTCACAAACAGACACTAATCTCTTGAAAACTGTATATAAAAATTAGTTGAATAAGGTTGAAGCTTTTGTTTGTCTTTAAGTAGCTATGACTTTTAGATTATATGCTGAATGATATCTGTCAAAAAGATACAACCGAAATATGTCCGAAAGACCAAAATTAAATATTTCAGCAAAGATAATTATGAAAGGATCTCTGAGACTTCAGAGAAATTTTGGAACTTTTTTTTTAAATTTAGAACAAACTCAGAGTAATAGATGACACTTCCTCAAGGAGCTCAAATCCCATTTCAGAGCCAGCTCCGTTCAAGATATCAGTACGACCATATACCCTGCTGTTATCTATTAGTTGTACGAGGGTATCAGAGTGAAGACATTACATGTTTCAGGGGATCGTTTCCTGTGTTCTTCAGCTAACTTGACATTCAATTGCATTGTGAGTATGAGCAAGACACAGTACAAGAAAGCCATTTAAAGACGGTGATGATTTGAAGGCATCTAAGCTTTTGAGTTACTCGGATTCCTAGGGAATTATTTGTTATTTCACTACTGAAAATTATTATAGTATTATGCAAGCAATTCTTAATGCTACTTTTCCACATTAAATCCACCACTTCTCAGGAGGTCTTGGCCACCAGGTGCTATTTTGATTTAAAATGTACACAGGAAAGATTGAAATGAGTAGAGTATGTTATCTCTGCACGCATTTGTCACTGACAAAATGTATTAATTGCACATAGAAATCAATGCAAAGCAGTGTAGCTTTCAACCAAGTTACAAAATTAAATACAGGGCCTATCAAATCTGATAATCCCTTATCGAATCAAACACATTGCCAAGGTCACCAAAAATAAGCAGTCTGTGAAATATATCAGAGAATAGTAAATCACATGCACAACTGTATTGGTGGATGCATGCATTATACTATATATACTTTATAGCACTTGCCATTAAATATATCCGCAACTACCATATTATTATAAATAAGATATATTTTTCATTAGAAACTGGCAATGTTGAGGAAGGAGGGGATGCTCCTGTGGGACTCAAGGAATTAAAGCTCAGTTCTTGGCTTAGTCTCAGAATTTGTGCAAATTACCTCATTTTTCTCTGCTTTCGCTCCATATTTGGAACTAACCCTGGATCAAGTTATTTACCTCCCCCATGGAGCTATTCCACTTGGAAAGTTCTTTGCATTGAATTTCAGGAGCTGAATGACATATGTCACCAAAAAGGGCTCTTTTAGTAATGCAGCTGTCACCACAGAATGTCAATGATTAACACTGAGCAAAGATTTTGAACATAAAACTTTGGATAGTAAGTGATTGCCCATTAGAGAAAGTATCAGGTTGCTCAAACTGAGCATCACCCACACATTTCAATGCAGTGTGCAGCAGTTTAGACAAGCACTGAGGGTGTCATCTGGCTGCTCCCTAAACCAGTTTTGACTTAATATTCTCTCCTCTTTGCTGTTTGGCTATTTACTGCAACTTCCTCCTTCTTCTCTTGTTTCTTCAGGTAGCTATCATCTTCCTAACTTGAACCCACTGGCAAGACTGAAATTACACAACTACACACATCACAGAGTGAAAAGGGTATTTGCAGACATCATACTGCATGCTCATCAGTACCTGCTGTTCCTTTTCCTCACCCCTTATTCATCCTGTCTCTTTGGATTTGTAAGGTCTTTGGGTCTGGGACTGATTTTTGTTCTCTGTCTAACAGAAGGGGGGCTAGGGGGAAATGACCTACTGTTTGCTAGTCCTCTGTGATTTCCACAGTAATGTGGTATTAGGACTCAGAGGTAGCTGATTATCAAGTCCATACCATGCTTAAAACAATGCACAAATTTATAACTTTTAAAACAATGCACAGCTATTCCTTTAGTAATTCTGGCTCTTGCATTCTCAAGAGTTCCTTTGATTTATTAGCCCAATGTGTTATTAAAATAATGAATTATGTGTTGGTACATTGCATTTAACGTAGTATACACAGGGGCAAGTACATCTGCTAGCTATTAATCAAACATTCACTAACAAAGGTTGATTAACAACATTTTACATATTTACAGCAAGAATGAAAAGCATAATAGAGCTCCCACCAAAGTTAAATGATAATAAATTATTAAAATGCATTTATCTGTGCACTGATTAGTGCGTGGGATAGACAGAACTGCAGGTACAGTTTTGTTCATCACACAATACCATTTCCTTATTGAAACAGACAAGGCATTTATTTAATACATTATTTTCAGCTTCTGGGGAAAAAAAGCCCGAAAAAGCTGTGTACAGCTGTGCACATTTTGAGTCAAATTTAGAGCAAGTTTCCTCACATGTAATTTTCATGTCTGCCAATCTACTGGCTTAAGCTTTCAAACCAACTGTGTTCTTAACGGGTAGTGTAGAGCCTGACATTTGCGCGCCTTGATGCCCAAGTTTGTTGTGACTTTGGGTAACTACTTTAAAGCTGTCCAGTCTTCAGGAGGAACTAGACGTGGAGATTTGTCAAGTAAGCACCAAATAATCCGAGTGGATTTTTTAATGGACTTTAAATGGATATTTAAGAACTTCTTTCTGTTAGGAGTTGGAATTACAAAATCATATCCTTCTATTTCATATCTGGAGAGAAGGCGAGGAGCATTTTCTTTTTACTGAAGCTGAACTGATTTGCACAGAGCTAAGCATAATTTTCTTAACATAGGCCCAGCTCCCAGCTATGACAATGGATTAATAGTCTAGAGTCTACGTACCCCGCTAAATCCTACTGAAGTCAGTAAGAAATCCGAGTGCTTCCAGGCAGCAGGATTGGTCTCCCTTGTTAATTATTGGCAGTTTCTTTAACTAGACTTCAGAGAAAATCACATTTTTTCCCTAAATTGCCTTTTTATTGATTTTCAATAAAACAGTATCACAGAAAGCAAACATGGACTATAAATGAGAGCTTAAACATGCAGTGCACATACTGTTGAACAGGGGAGAAAAATATAGTATGTTAATAAACCCAGCTAAAAGAATACAAACCAGAAAGTAAATAAACAGATGTAGGAATTACAGGAGTTCAGAATTTGAGTTCAGGGAGAAGAAATTAGGGTTTGCATTAGAGAAAATTACAGTAACAGGAAAAATATTTGCAGCTGGTGTAAATCAATATTGACTCTGTTAATTTACTCCAGCTGAGAATCTGGTTCATGCACACTTACGTTAGTATTTAGAAAAACAACCCATTTGTTCTCTCTGGAAAATAATTCCATATGAAAAAAATCTTTTTCCCTATCGCTTATCTAAGAGCTCATTTGCAAACCATTCTATAGAGAGTATATCACTTACCAATCTTTTCCACAAAACAAAGGCAGAGATAGAGTCTCAGGTTTAATCTACTGTGAGTGGCACTGTGTGGCCAAGAAAGCAATTTATAAATAAGAACGCAATTAAAATGACCTTCAAAGTTTTGCAGTATATTCTAAAGAAGCACAAACTTGAGAAATTTAAACAATGAACAGCATGTAAGGATATAAAATGCATGTCTCTTACATATATTTCTCTTTCAGAGTCTTAACTCACTTCCAAGGACACAGCTAAGGTAGAAGGCATTTGATGTGTATGACAAGTAGTTACACTGTGTTTTGTCCCAGTTAAGTCTTCTTTGCCTGTATTTACCTGGGAGTACTGTGATGATTTGGATGTGAAACAAAAGTCCGTAGGAAACCAGGCATCATTAGCTTGACTCCTCACAGAACAACTTGATTTATTTCTTTGATGACAAATCAGGGTACCTTATAAGATGCAGGGATGGTATACAGATTGGGGCATCTGCACCACCTCAATGGAGAAGATAACTTGATTAATTTCTTTGATGACAAATCAAAGGGTACCTTATAAGATGCAGGGATGGTATACAGATTGGGGCATCTGCACCACCTCAATGGAGAAGATCAGAATTCAAAATGATTTGGATAGCCAGAGAAATGGGCCAAGATCAATACGATGAAAGTCAATAGACAAGTGCAAAATACAACATTTAGTAAGGAGAAATCAAATACAGAAGTACAAAATAGGGAATTACTGGCTAGGCAAAAATACTGCAGAAAAGGAGCTGGTTTATCACAAACTGCATATGTATCAACAATATGCCACTGTTGCCAAAAAAGGCAAATCTCATTCTGGGGTGAATTAAATGGAGTTTTATGCAAGATGCAAGAAGAAGAAGAAGAAGAAACATCTCTGGAAGTTTTTAAAACAGGCAAAAGCAGCATCTTTTGGGAAAGCTGAGGATACATTTGATCCTACCTCAGCATGGACAAGCAGACAGAAGATACAAGGTGCTTTACAGCCTTAATTACTATGATCTTACACTCTCAGATGAAACTTAGAAGTCTGAAGCCAGACAAAAGCAAACACATCAACAATATGTTGACTTGAATTTCTGTTTGCATAGATGGATACCTGCCCTGCTGCCTAGCTAATAACTTCACCCAGACAGCAATTCAGGAGTTGAGTAAAAACTACGTGTTATATTCTGTGCTGAGCTCCCCAAGTTCATGAACCTTTCAAGAGAATCTAGACTCATTGGTAATAGCTACAAGCTATTTGTAATTTTCTTTAGTTTTGACGAGTAGTAGGTTTTCCTGAGTTGTGCTTGGTGTTTATCTGAAGTTAGATTTCAAAAGATAAAATTCTGTAGAAACCCAAACTAATTTTGCAACCAAAGCCACTGTATGTTGTGCGGTTATTTTGAGAAGTGAAAATTATAAGGCCTCTCCTTTCTCCCTATCCACAAAAAACTTGGAAAACATTAGAATTCTGTCAAATGTCCAAGCAAAAGAGATGCTGTAATCACACCTGGGGATATTAATTGCAGCTCCTGATTGAGCTCTGTAGCTGCAATCAAACCAATGCCAGCTCCACCAAGAGTCAAAAGTGAGAAGCAGTGCTTACCTTAGCAAGCAGGAGGTTACAAATATACAATAATTGGAAGAAAAGGTTAATTGACTTACATTTCTCATTAACAACTAAATTTCTCTTTTTAATAATTGTGCTATTTTTCTGCTTCCAGTTTCTACAAAGTTGCCCAAAATAGAAGTAATTGTTTTTGATAAAGACAGATTTAAAAAGTTATTTAATTTTTTTAACTGTAAAAAAGAAACATCTTCCCTAGGTTTCACTTCCAATTCTAAATCATCAGAGGCCATGTAATAATTTGACCAAGTATCATTATGAAGTGAAAGAATTGTAGAGTACTTTATCGATAAACCAATATCAGAACAAAGTTTATTAATCAATTCTCAGAGCTCCCTTCCTTCCATTCATAACAGCAATTGTAAAGATCACATGGAGCAGACTTGGCTCAGTTAGAACCAGAATCCAATGGAGAGGTCATCCTTTCTCTGGTGCCTCTGTAAAAGGGCTGAAGCAGTTTGAAGGGACTCTTAACATCTCTGTTCAGGTGTGGGGAGCCTTTCCCTATGATAGCAACTGAAAAAACCTATGTGTTTCCAGGTATGTGGATGTGGCAGGAGCAGGAGGGGTGTGATGGAGCACAGCAGTACAAATTCTGCAGGCAGCACTGTCACCGGCTGGGGTGGCCAGAGGAGGTGGCATGGGGAGCCCTGGGCCCCTTCATTTTGATGGTTCCTCCCAGCCAGGCCATCCCACCCTGGCATGGCACTCTCCGCTGGACTAACACCAGGGCTTCTGCACAGTGAACTGGATTAGGCACAGCAGCAGCTGACAAACAGCCTGCCAGAAGAAGCGGAGATTTGCTGCAGTGTGTTTTGAAATGAGCCGCAGGGATCAGCAATTATGGAAATTGGTGCTGCCACTGAAAAAATACCTCTAACTATAGCCTCTGCAAACCTCAGTGAATTGAGGAGCTCAGCACAGGTCCTGACCTCCATCTCTAAATCCATCTCCTTAGCATCTACATCCTCTTTTCCTCCTTCAAGTCATCAAACTGTTGTGAACACACATGACAATGTGTGCTGGTGTGTTGTAGAGTCATAGAGGCATGCAAGAACATCTCAGAAAGTGGGCTGCAGTAAAAATACTTAACATACATTAAAAAAAAAAAAAAGAAAGAAAAAAAAAAGCAGAGATGTCATAATTGCTCCTAGCAGTTTCTTAATTATCAACAGAATTCCATAACTTCTGCAGCCTGCTGAGTCTCTGCAAAGTGCATGCTGAAGTTACGTAGCTCTCTGTCTCAGTGGCTAGGTATGATCACAGTAATCAGTTTTGCCTACCATACATTATGCTGTCATCTATGTACTCATTTTTCCTACACCTGAAATGTTATCAGAAAAGTATGGTGTGGCAAAGTTGCTGAAAACCTCTAGAGCTAGTGAGCAAAGCTCTTGCTAGCAGCAAAATTAATTAAGATATTAATTCAGGAAACGTTGACATCAGATGCCAAGGGTGTGAGTTAAAAAACCCAAACACCTCAAAGCCTAATGGAATCCAGCAATGTGCTGGAGATCTGGTTAGTCTGAAACAGCAATGGAAATCACAAACAGTTCCCAACCTGCCACTGCTGTGCCCTTTTTCAGGAACTGTGGCATCCAGGTGTCTCCGAGAGAGAGACATCCTCCTCCTCCACCCCTTCCTCTTCCTTTCTCTCAATGCCAGGCTGAGACCAGGGACTCCCTCACCATGGGAGAGCCCAGATAGAGCTGTGGCTGCTGGAGAAAGGACTTGTGGTTTCTTCTTGAAACAGTGGCTCTCCACTTTTGAAGGGCCGTTAATCAGAGAGAAATAGATACAAGGAGTAGCACAACAATACAAAAAATGGAGTTCAGCTGCAGCTCTGCGCATTTGCAGGCCGTGGAATATTCATTCAAAGCAATGTTTTAACTAGAACAAGTGGAACAAGTAATTTATGCAGCCTATCTAGCCTCTGTTTCTGAATTGATAAGAACGATTATTAAATGTCATTTACTTAGAACATCTTTACTTGCAGTCTTTCTTGATTTAATTTCATATCCCCTGGTTATGAGTTACCTAAGCTCTCCATGCTTCCAAACATACTTTTTGTTTTTAAACAGTATATTTAATTTAAGCAAATATCTATATTCAGACTATATTGATGGGTGCTCATTACAAGCTATCATTGAAGATGTATGAGAGTTTAGATGGGACACTAAATATATGTATTATTCCAGCATATATTTTCTGACTATTTTGTTATTAGAAATAAGCACCACATTGTGCTGATGATGACAGATTATTTTTTAAATTTAAACTAAAATTGGATTACAATATCTGCTAGCAGATTTTTTGTAACATGAATTGCTCTTTTTCTGTACTCTTAACACAGAACTCTCTTTGTCAGCTTTATCTTAAACTTACAAAAAATAGGAGCAACTCTGCTTTCTGGAAATATACAGCTGTCAATAGTTAAGAGAATATTTTTGATCAAACACCGGCTATCTAAGCTGAAGAACACATACTTGCTCTGAAAGATTTTCTCAAAGTTGGACATACTAATATTCCATTATATGACATGTCATGTGCTGGAATCTCTAGAAAAATATAGGAACCAACCGCTAACCATTAATTAATCATGTAAGCAACCATTTTGTTGGTTACAAATCTTACTCTGCTACTCATTAGTACCCAGTCATACCTGGGAATGCAAGCTTTTCAAACCATGTTTCAAACTTTTATTGACTGACATGTTCTATGTCTGTGGCTGGGAATTAGTCAAAAATTTGGTGTTAGCATGTCTAAGAGCTGTCAGTACTGCAGTGTGCTTTATGCATGACTGGGGCTGGAGAACATTGAGAAAGAAATGCCAAAGAAGGTGTAATAGGATGCGTTTTCAGCTGTACTGAATGTGTAGCTCCCTTGTGTGCTAATGGTCTGGTCTGTCTGAAGAACGTCATGAGTTTCTGAGCTCTTGCAACTCTACTGCCTTGAAGTTACCGATATAATGGAAGTTACGTGACTAAGTCCATTAGTTGTATAAGCTGCACGCTTAATAGTAAACATTGGTGTTGTGAAACACAAATCATGTACTTGGTTCTAAATGGTTCCAAGTTCCAATTTGATAAAGACCCCACTATTGAAAAAAGCTTTTATTAACAAGAGCTTCTGTGACAAAGGGACTACTTTACTATTTAAAAATTTCAGTAGCAGGGAGAAATTTTACTGCTAATGAAATACTTTTTCTTCTGTCGTATCTCCCACTCCAGCTTAAGGCTACAAATGAATCTCCCTTTAGATACTGTGTTAGCACTGTCATTTTGTTTGCAAGGCAACTCACATACAGAACCATGAAAATCTTGCCCAAGCCAACATGGAGAATGTATTACTGCTGCACCTCATAGTCAGATGTCATAGTCTTATTTTACAGATGCAGGACTGATGTGCAACCAAAACAGCAGAGCTGTACTTAACTGCAGTTCGAAGCCGAGTGTCAGACTGGGAGCCTAAACACTCCTTACGGTCAGCATCCTTCCTTGGGATGGCTGAGAGTCCTGCAACCAAGTGCTTGGCCTGCAATAGAATTGCCTTTCTCTTTCCTTTTGCTACTTAGCAAGGTACTCGCAGTTCAGGCATCTCAGCTACGTGAGGTGAATCTAGGCATAAGCAACGTGCCCAGGGCCGTACAGGAAGGCTGTAAAGAAGACTTGAACCCAAGCTGCTGAAATGCAAGACTAGTGCCTACTGAAGTTCAACTGCCCTCCAGCTCCCCTGTGGAGTCTACGGTAAGAGGGAAACAAGGGAAGCCATTTGCAGTGCACAGTGGTGCCCCGGTTTTAGAAACTCTACGTGTAATGCTGCTTATTTTTGAGCACCATCTACTGGTATGTTAACTACCCACCCACCTACGTACAGAACAGCCGTGTCAGAGTATCTCATAACATATGCTAGCGCCAGAAAGAGAAATGAGAACTCCTCACACCCAGTCTTGAGCCTTAATAAAACCACCCATCCTCTTTGTCAGACAGGATTTACCATTACATTTTGTCATGTCTTGCAATAACATTGTTTTAACATATTCAGTTCAGCTGAGTGACTGCAGCACAGCAACTACTTTGCAGTGACTGTCAGGCTCTTAAAGTTACTGTCTGTGATTTGCACACGGAATGACTGTGTATCATCCCTTCAAACCATAAATACAGGTAACTCAGACTTGTCAAGAACCGTGCATCAAATTCATCCTTAGCGTAACTCGGTGGGAATCCAATGAAGTTTGTACTAGGAATGGATTTGGTCCACTGTCTCTTGATTCTTGATATATTGGGATCAAAGCCTTGCCAGGGATCCCACTGTGTATGAAATGGCTGCATTTGTCAGTGCTCAGACATCCAGCGAAATACTCCCCAGTGTTTCCTCCATTCCAGAAAGAAACAAAACATATTCAATAATAAAAGCCTAAACTGAATACAAGCAACTGCAAATACAGAATATGTGACTTGATCATCACCAGAAATTAATCAAAACCTGCCAGACCATTTATTAATGGATTACTTTGCTGATGATAGTTTTCTATTAAATTTTCCTTCTTGCATGTAGCTAGACCGGGATGCTCTAAAACCATGTCATCATATTTTTTAGCTTTCTAAGTGAGATATAAAAATGATTAGTATTATTTCCAGTGGGGTCCTAATCATGCAGGAAATAAAGTGTAATGCTGGGTTGACAGTAATTAATTTTCCAAGATCAAGTTACATCTCCTGTGAATAACACTGCAACCATCGCTATCATTGTTTAGAATTGGACAGTATTCATGAATTGCCTTTCTGAATACTTGCCACCTCCCCGAGACTTTTGTGGTCAAAAGTAAATTGCAACACCCTCCCTGATTTTCAGTTACACTAAGGCGGTTTACTTTGTTTAGTGTTGGCAAAGGTTACATGGTTCTCTTTCTGTTACATGGTTCTCTAAGCCAGCAAAAAACCCACAGAAGGTCAACAGAACACACTTCTGTTTCCTTCCCTACATCAACAAAACCTTATAATGAACTTGTACCATCTATCCTCCTACTGCAACGCACCGTTAGCATTCAAAGCTTCACAGACTATCATAATAACAGCAGTGGCACACACATATCCAGAAGATATGTAGGTTAAAATTATACCCTTTAAAGTGTTCTTCGGGTTTGGCATTTTTTTTGAAGAAGAGTTTAACACATCTGGTACAAGGTGTCTTTCAGCCTTACTCTCAACATAGATACAAGATGACATATGGTAAAAGTATAATTTCTCTTTTTAAAAATAGAGTTTTCTTTTTGGATTTCTTAGAAGAAAAAGAACTTTTTTTTAACCATATGTCTCCACTGTGTATGTATTGGAGTTGGAACTGTGTGGTAGCTCAGACGAGAAAGAGACATATGTTAAAAGCTGTTCTCTTTTCTCTGTTCAAGAAAATAAAAAGAAATAAATAGCAGTTGTTCCAACAGACACTAAAGTCGAAGTAATACCTCACATTGATTACAATAGTAATCAAGTCAGAACCATGCTATTGCTCAGTGTGATTATTTGCTTCCTTTTCCAAAATTAAACAGAGCGGTTGACAGCGTACTGTGTTCTGGTATTGCACAAGCTGTAATATAAAGAGAGCATCAGTTAGAAAAGTTAAAGGGATTCAGCAGAAGTGAAGCATGATGAATTAGAGGAAACAATCAACGTAGACATTATAAAAGTCATATCAATGTTTTAAGCAACTTAAAGACATCCATAAAAATCTACAGTGCTGTGAATTAAACAAAAATTACAGAAAAAAAAAATCATTAAATGTTGTTTTGAGTGAACGTGTCATTCTTGGTGACATGAGTATAATTTCTCGAACACTCAACATTTGCTCTATTGTTCTACAGTACATACAATCTAGCACAGTATTATACTAAGGATAGTTGCAATAATTTCTATTTGCCTGAATTAATACTTGAATGATTATTTAAAGAACAACACCTATCTGAATACAGGATATAGGTCACTGTAATTAAACAGCAATTAAAAGGATTAGCAATCCTCAATTACTTATACTTTCCTCTTCTAAAGTATGGTCACAATGAAGGACAGATCTGTCCCATCCTGTCCCCTACATATCAGACCATTCTAATAATGGTATTGGCCACAGTATCTCTGAAAGTCTTCTTTTTTTCCTTTCAGAAAATGTTGATGTTTCATAGGGAAATTGTTTTTCACCAGGTTACAGCCACTGAAAACCACCATGTTCAAGAAATTAACAATCTCTGTTTGCTTGCAGATACAGTCTTATACCACCACACCTTAATTTTCTTGTAAAATACTCAAATTTTCCAGGAACACACACCTTTGTCCACAAAAAAAAAAAAAAAAAAAAAATTGCATTGTAAAAATCAAAACTGGAAGAATTTCCATCTGTCACATGGTACTGAAAGATAAACACTATTCTACCACTTTTTTTACTAAAAAGTAGACATGAAGAAATACAGAAGAAACATGAAGAAAACCAAAAGATAGACATAAGTTTTGCAAATTCCCATAGAAAAACTGACTAGCTGTATTACTTGATTCTGAGGTCAACCAACACTTAACAGATGCATTCATCTTTCTTTTACTTGAAACTGTAAATTTCTCCAAATCTGAGGCAAGTTTTGACCTATGAAATAGCCCCCATTATTCCTCCTTGGCAATGCTCACTGGCAAGTCCTGCCTTTTTTTTAATTTTCAGGCTACTGAAATATTTAATTTAAGGTATAGTTTTTCCATGAATGAAATCGAAGGGTTTTGGTGAAAATATTCTGCAGGCTTTTTACCATTAGGCAGTTTAAAGAAAGTAGTGAGAGGAAAATCAAAACCCTGTAATGGCTGTAGAGGAAAAGCAAGTGAGGAATAATTCAGAGAGAAGATGAAAAAAAGGGAAGGGAAAATAAAGGAGGTAATGTAAATGTTATTCGGGTTTGTTTTCAGAGCTCCTAAGTAATTTCTCCCACTTGTGATCCAAATTATATTGCCTGTGCCCTTAAAAAGCAAATTACCATTTACAGACTTCTTTCCTCTGGCTGTAATCATTTATACCCCTTTCATAACTGGCTCTGTCAGTTAAACAACAAAAAATAGTAACAACCTCTATCATCTATTTCTTCCTCTGTCATTTTCCACTGTCCATCCTAGTCCCCATCATCCATGTTGAAAAGAAGCTTCTGACACTAGGGTATATCAAAACAACTTCAAATGGCTGTGAAATGTGAAGTCAGAATAATGTTTTTTTCTAGCATTTTTTATTAAAAATACTTAATATGAAACCCCCCAAAGCTTTTCTGGCAGCTGGCTGATGGCTCTGCATAGCTGTGACTTGGGGATGGGAAAGAAAGTGAATGTCACGCTCCCACAAGAAGTGGGGGACACAGAGGACTCCAAGCACCCAGCTAGTGCCAAATAAAATCTTTCTGTATTGCATAATGAATGCAGCACGATAAGGGTCTAATGCCTTGCAAATAACAATGAATAAGAGCCTAGTAGTTAACTGTAATTTTTCATTTGGGTTCTAAGTTGCTTTTGCTGTTGTGGTTTTGCAGAATCATAATAAACAGACACATTTGGAAAAGTGTTCCCAGCCTGCACTGCTCAAAAACATCTAGCAAAACCTCTAAGTCCTGTCTAGGCTGGAGGAAACTGTTTACCAGAAAAAGAACTGCAGCAGTGAGAAATGAGGGGACACAGAGGATGATTCAGTTGAAGATTTTCTTAATTAATAAGTCGGTTGCTACCTTCCTCTGAGGTGACTTTTCATTTACTTTGACTTGTCAGAAGTCTATTTTATTGCATTGGTTGGATTTCTAACACTGCTCTGATTCACTGCGTATATTAAAGCCAGCAACAAAGAGTTCTGCTTAATAATCCTTATTTACACCAAATGGGCACTGAAAGACTCAAATCATTCATGTTTGTGTAGGGTTTCAATATCATCAAGCAAAGCACAGCAGAGAATGTAATAATCAAAGAAATTATTATATGCTACCATTCCAGCACAGGCTGCAATGAGAAATACACAGAAGGGTCTTGACAAAGGCTAATTTTAGGCACAGAAGTCTGGTCTCTGTAAGCACTTTCTGTAATCAATAGAAAGAGACAGGCACCTTCAGAGGGCAATTCAGAGCAGGAGCTAATTTAAGTGCTCTGAATTGCACTCTTGAAATCCCCATCTCTCAGTGTTTTATATACTAGAGCCTAGGGAGATATACCTCGAATACTGACACAGAAAGAG
Source organism: Fulmarus glacialis (assembly GCF_000690835.1). Lineage (NCBI taxonomy): Eukaryota > Metazoa > Chordata > Aves > Procellariiformes > Procellariidae > Fulmarus > Fulmarus glacialis. Next base: position 143,309 of record NW_009185850.1, read on the forward strand.
CAGAAGAGAAGTAAATCTTCTGTGTTTTGTAAAAGAGTCGTGACACTTGTAAACTGAGGGCACGTCAACGCAGCAAACTAAGACAAGGTGCAGGGAGGCCCAGTTTAGCCCTGACTTGGACTGGTGAGTCCACAAAGCGTGGTAACAAGCGGGTGTACAGGCAAGACAGCCCTTCTGGAAAGGTTTCTCATCTTTCACCCAGCCCAGGACAAACCAGCTCTGCAGTTTCAGGGTGCAGACCGAGGCAGGCAGGGCCACCTGAGCTACCCCAGCACGCGGCTCCCCAGCCCGCGGGCACACCCAGGCACCCAGCCTTTCCTGCCCCCGATTCCCAAGGGATGTTGTCCTGCTTGCCTTTTTTTCCTCCCTTTGGCTTTGCCAGAAACAGAGGGAAGCGCGAGAGAAACAGAAGTGCTGGGGATCCTCCTAGCATTAAAAAAGCTGTTTTTGGAACAGATAAACAGTGAAAGTAGGACACATCAGATGCATGCATTACGTGAGATGATACCTATTCATGTTTACTTTTAAACAAAGGACTTACTGACAACTGTGAACAAACTTTTTTTATTGTTGATGCACAAAACAGAATAAATACATATTCAAAACGAGCAACAAAGTTATGTGCAAACTCTATTCTTCTTTAAGAGACATCTATTATTTTTGAGTTCTGACAGTAATAGGGCGATTGCATCTTGTCTGCAAGGGCTGTATTCTCTGAAAATCATTTCTGCAGAAACATCACAGTGGATGAGTCAGCAGGTCAAATTCATCCACCATGTAAATCGGTTGGAATAACGGGATTTCCAGCTTTGAAGCCAGAGACAGCCATCTTACAGAGACAAGCTGTCCTTCCGAGCCAGCCTCTGTCATTTATTCCTGTTTGTTATTTGTGAGTGAAGGGCAGCAAATATCAGCACTGTCTCCAAAGCCCCCCAGGGAAGGGGACTGCAATCAAAGAGCAGCCTTCTTCCTGGACGCACGCTTCCCTGCTATGGGAAGCAAGTTATTCGTAGCCATGTAACTACCCATAGGAGAGGAACTGAGGGGAAAAGAAAGGAGCAGAGGCTTTTCCCTGTCTTCTGCCATTGCCTTCTCTGGCTTGCAACAAAGGGAGCAAATGAGGAGCTGTTAATACCTAGCACACGATGGCTACTTGAGCCATCTTCTTCCTACAAACTCTCCTGAAGATATTTATTATTTACCTGATGCTAAAACTAGCAGCAGGAAAGAGAAACAGAAGCTGAGTTACTTATAGCACTCTCAGAAAAAAACATGGACAGGGACGAAGGAAAGGAAATCAATATGTGTGATTGCTCTTCTCCATCCACTGTAAACGTGTTGGTGAGGGACATGATTCATCTCTGCTGGTGAAAATTGGATTATAAGTGTTGTTGAAGCAGAAAGGGAATTTTGAAAGAAAAGTATGTTCCTGCATTCATGGCTGAACACTCTGCAGAAAGACTTTTAATTGGATCTACGACAAATCCTGTTAATAGAAGAGCAGTCCTGGCTAGAACCCTGAGGAGCAGAAGTCAGCAGCTGTCCCTACTTCCCTGGCCGTATGGCGTTACACCCTGGACCTCCTTTATAGATGACTTTACAGTCCTTGGGCTTTCTGTAACTTCCTCCAGTGAATCCTTTCAGTGGGAGAGGCACACAGTACAGGTGAAGCTTTGAAATGTCAATGCTCCTCTTAAGGCTCCCATCAGAAAGGTAGGAGGAAGGTATTAATATAAATCTTTTCCATTTACCTAACTTGTTCCATTCAACAATACTAAACAGCTTTGGAAATACTTTGAAACAAAGACTTACAACCTGCCTGAGAAGTAAGATAAAGTAGCAAGGACAAGCCAAATGAGGAGAGAGCCTTAGCTGACCACAGTGATTTTAGCTTTCAATGATTTTAGATTTTTTTTCTCAGGGACACCTAAATATAAATGAACCCACACGCTGCAGAAGGATGGAATTGACAGATTTAGTTGCTTGACCTGTATTCTTCTTAGTTAATGGTGAGAACAGGCAAGCCAGGTTTTATTTAGATAATTAAGCCCAAGGATAGGAAAGAAATGTCAGAAAAATCCATTCCTTGTCGCATTCAGAGAAGACAATGACTAGTTAGACAATTAAGCAACCTCATCACACGCAATGCGATCATTTCACTGTGTTTCGTTTGTCATCTCTGCCACTGACTTCCTGTACAATCTTAAGCAAGTAACTGCTAGTCCAGTTTGCCTTTCCCTAGTACAGAGTCAGACATCATTCACCTACAGCACTGAAAAGAAACTGCACGGATGGCAGTTACACTGCCAGCAGTCACAGAGGAGCTCTTAAAAACCTCCCTAAATGACTCTTTTTCAAGACTGCTGAAGAACTGCCCTTTTTGCAATCCAGTGCAAACCAAGCACAACTCGAAACCATTAAAAATTAGAATTTCAGCTTGTTCACCTCAGGCAGTTAGCAGGTAGCAGAGCTTTACCTTGCATAGGCTCCAGAGGGCCGGCAGGAGCCCCTGGGACACAGGGCTGCAAGGAGAATGAGCCAGGCTCTTCTTGCCAAGGAGAAACCAGCAGCTGCATTGTTACTGTTGTCATGGAAGTTTTTCCCATTCTGAACTAGTCTAGACAAAAATAAATTTTCAGCAGCTCTACATAGTCATAATAATCAATATTTAAAGGGTTGTGGAACATTATAACAACGGGGTTTGATTTTAGTGCCTGACAGCTAGAGAGGTAACCTGATTTAATAAGGGAATGCAGCAGCAACCATGCTTCTGAGCCACTGTGGCTAATTCTAAAGACCCCATAGTGATAAAAGAACAATAATGACTGAGGACTAATAAAAACAAAATCAGTGAGGGTTTAATCATCAGCAGAAGGACATGAATTGAGTGTTACAAAACATCTTCTGTTTAGAGAGTTAAGCTGTTATGCACACTGAAGCATAATTTGCTGCCACTCTTTTATTGTCATGCAATATATATTGTAGAGTAATCATTTTAATCTGCATGCAGATTATTAATTAGTGAAATAATAATTTAGCCCAGAGTGAAAGCACAGGCAGGATGAGGAAGCAGCTGGCTATTTCTCCGACCTTTTCCATTTCAAAAGCTATTCCATAATGACCCAGCTGCTGTTCAGGGACATGAGATACAATTTTTATGTTAACTTTGTTGTAAAAAATCTGTATTATGTGTAAGGCTGCATTATGAATACGTACTTACAAAGATTTAAATGCATATATATTATTTGTGCCAGGCTAATAAACTATACCTTCACCATTAATTTTAATAGACATCTACTGCTGAAAAGTGGCTTTCACTCGCCGGTCAAAACTTCCTTGCAGGTTAGTCTACAGTGCAAGCGGGCATGCCAGAGCCTGCCAAATCAGTAACGGTAAGAAACCCAGGACAAATGGAACAGCAGAATTTTCATGTACCCTTGGGAACTATCTGGTATTTTACTGGTAGAGTTACGTGCTGACTGGTCTTTGCCCTCCCTTGGACCAAACTCCAAAGTGCTTCAGTAAAGAGCTGGCCATTGTAATTGCTGAATTGCTGATTCTATCCACTAAAACCTGGTATGACTACCCCCGTGTCAGAGGCCGAAACCTGCAAAGTTGCATGGTTTATATAAAAGCCAAATTCCTATTATTATTAACTTAATGAGATCTCTGTCTTTAAATCCCTTGCACCGAATGACAAACCTTTTCTTTACTTAAATGGGAGAAGATATTTATGTGACCCTTTGTCTGTGGGCTCTGGGGAACTCTCATTTGGGGCTCTCGGGGCTCTGTGTATTAGCAAAGCTGATTCTTTCCCTTTCCTTTCCCACTCAGTATAAAGGAAGGGAATTCAGGAATTACCCTCCCCAGAAAGATGTGCCAGTTCACAAAAGTGATAATGAAATATTAATGAAATACAATATATGTCCTTCTACTTTAGTTCAAATCTAAACCAGAGTGCCCCAAAACTAAAACCATGACTAACTAGTGGCTTCTCTCTTTCTCTGATTTTCATTAGGAAGCTGTAGTTCAATGTGGTTCAAGATAACTTCCTGACGCAGCTGGTAAGCGAGCCTACCAGGGGAGGTGCCTCGCTTGACCTGCTGTTCACAAACAGAGAAGGCCTGGTGGGAGATGTGGTGGTCGGAGGCCGGCTTGGGCTTAGCAACCATGAAATGGTAGAATTCTCGATACTTGGCGAAGTAAGGAGGGGGGCCAGCAAAACCGCTACCATGGACTTCCGGAGGGCGGACTTTGGCCTCCCAAAGGAGTTCAGGACACTGGTCGAGAGGGTCCCTT
>NW_009185851.1:0-539 GCF_000690835.1 Fulmarus glacialis
GTGCGCTCCCAGCTCACGCTCGGGAGCACGCGCGTTTGCACTCGCGCCCACTCCCCCACTCAGACTGACTCACGTTCAGTTACACTCGCTTCTCCACTGGCACGTTCTTGCACTCTCCATCTTACACGCGCTCCCCACTCACGCTCCGTGCACACTCGCTCCCCCCCAGCACTTGCGTTCACATCACTCTGGTACCCCCACACGCACGCTCTCCCCCTCCCACGCCCCCACTTTGCACTCACCTCACGCTCCCTCCCCCACCTGCGCGGTGGCGCGTGCACTCGCGCTCATTCGCCCGCCTGCGCCCACGCGCGTCCTGACCCCCACGCGCTCCCCACTCACGCTCCGTGCACACTCGCTCCCCCCCAGCACTTGCGTTCACATCACTCTGGTACCCCCACACGCACGCTCTCCCCCTCCCACGCCCCCACTTTGCACTCACCTCACGCTCCCTCCCCCACCTGCGCGGTGGCGCGTGCACTCGCGCTCATTCGCCCGCCTGCGCCCACGCGCGTCCTGACCCCCACTCCCACGGCCGC